>NC_090888.1:44052575-44075075 GCF_036669925.1 Montipora capricornis | reverse complement strand
ATGGCTACCAATTTTTGATCTCGTGTTTTTGATCTCGTATTTTTGATCTCGTATTTTTGATCTTATATTTTGGAAATCTATATGTTTTTAACATTGATATATAATACAATAGTATAATGAGTTGTAGAGAAATACATGATGAATTTGTCAATATGGAAGAAGTAATTTGTCCATTTTGCAATAAACAAATAGGTAAACATACGAAAAAAATTGAGCAATGCTGCAGTCAACCTGATATAGTGAATGATAACAATATGCTAGTTTGTAAAAAATGTGGGACAGTTAATGGCTATAAACCACTTATAGAATTTATCGAATTTCATCAGAATAAACATAAATTTCGACGTAAATCAGTGTATGTAAGAAAATATCATATAGAAAACATAATAAATAATATAGCTGTGAAAAATAATTTCCAGATTACAGTCAAACACAAAAACAAAATAATGAAGATTTTTGAAGAATTTGGAAAGGTTATCAGGCATGTCAACGTTGATGATAGAAAGCGTATGATTAACATCAACTTTCTTTTAAAAAAAATATTCAAAATACTTGATCTTCCTTTTGAAAAGGTCAAGACGACAAAGTCTAAAAAAACTCTTGAAAAGTATGAACTGTATTGGAGAGGAATCCTTACATTAGCATCTGATGAAATCAATGCAATTGTCAAGGAATGAATTTGTCGTTGTATTTTAGAAGAAATTTGTCTACATTAGGACATACATCAGTTACAAAATCATCTATATTTTTCATTTCGATGTGAATCGATGGTTGAAAATCACCGCTTCTCAACATGTCTTTTAAATCAATTAAAATATGCTGATAAGATTGATAAGCGTATGTACAATTTTGTATCTTCAGATCTAGTGATTGATGATCCATATAACTTTTTATCAGAAGTGCTCCGGTGCTGATAGCTACAAGAGCTATACCTCCTGTCAGCACAGCCGAAACCAAACCACCTGCTCCAGCTAGAACAGAAATACTATTACCTATCAATTTAAATCTTTTAAACCGTTTTACAGCCTGCTGAAAAGCCCAGCATTTTCTGTGATATGTTTTATAATAGCTCTTTAGTTCATCAACCTGATCTTCAGTCAGTGAATCTGAAATATGATTCCAGTCAAATATTTTTTTTCGTTTGTCAGTCATAATTATAGTTTAGATTGTTAATCGTCTGCATAGACAATATAGTATACCACTGACTTGACCACAAAAAGGTGATCTTTTAATCAGTTTAGTTGTGTATTTTTCTGAAATAGCATAAGTGTAACCTCTACCGAGCTTATGGTGGTCATAAAACCTCCCGGAATCATCATGTAATACACTATGTGAATTTAATATATTAATCCAACCGAAGATCTTTTTAAGTAACCATGTTAGACAGCCACTATCTGGTCCAAGAAGACCCATTTCACCATTATTGAGTTCAAGAATCTTATTTATAGATATATCTCTTTCGAGATGATAAAAATGCAGGTATCTATAAACAAGTGCTGATTTTAATATTTTATCGTCAATGTTTGGATGTTTTTCCTTTGTTTTTTCAAAATTGTATGTCACATATTCAAGCAATAAATTGATATACATATATATATTACGTTATATTGTATCTTTGCATCAGAACGGTATGATCCAAATATACACAGAAAAAGGCCATATTTCCTCTAAGAGGAGCTATATCTGTTGTGGGATTCAGACCACCAAAAACAGTTGTACTGTTTCCTGTACGGTTGCCACCAGTAAAATCACCAATATGTATTTTGTTCCAGTAAATCTTACTTTTTTCAGTTTTAGGCGAAGATTTGTTATCCCAATGTACTGATAAACAGTGCCATTTGTTAAGTTCACCCAAATCATTCTCGCTATAATCATCTAGTTTCGAGAAACTCTGAAGAGAAGCAGCAGGACCAAGATAAACACAATTATTTGCAGAATCAGCTCCAGATACCACTAGATTTGAACCAGAATAAGCTATGAATTTGTCAAACCCCCCATTATCGTGTCCAAAAAGAGCATTATTCCAAAAATTTTGTGACGGACCTCTTGAATCTAATTTATAGACAACGAAAACATTGACTGCGTCATTATTTAGATTAACCTGAGATATCATTTTCTGTGCACCACTAAATTTCAGGAAATATCGACCATTATGTTTTTCAGCTTTTGTGCATAAGGTAGGTCTTTTAGATAAATCTGTTTGAGTGGCATCACTTTCCTCATTGCTTTTGTCATATATAGTTTCTACCTTTCTGCTTGAATCAATCTTCACATTTTGACCATCTGATCTGTCTATCTGATATACGCAATTTGCATACATTCGAAGATATTCAGATACCCAAAGATCGAGAAATGAATCTCTAACAATGCTACCGACCTGTGATTTGACAACAACATGGTTGTCGTTTTCAGCAGGTTTGACTATTATGTTTTTGTCAGTTACTGCATGTCCGTCAGAATTTACAGGAAAAATAGCGTGTTCAGACACAGAGATTGAAGAATTTTCGTATTCCACTTTGTATTCAATTTTGTTTCCATTTTCATCCAAAATGAAATCTCCGTCGGAATCTTCCACATACAATGCCATATATATACGTCACATAATTATGTCTTGTAAGGCAGACATACAATGCAACCGGCGAAAGCAATGTTTCTATTGTGGGTGAATGACACACTCATTTCATTTATGTTTGTGAGATATGTGTTGATTAAAATTGTTGCTTTTCCGAAAGATAAATTAAACCTGTAATTTCTGTCGTTGATTTTCAGTATGTAATTGCCAACATTGGAACTTGAAGGAACGGTTCGAATTATCACTTGTTTTATAAATATTTCTTGCAAAAAACCCACAACGTCAAGACTGTGAATGACGTTATTGACAATGAAATGGATTTGAAAATCACACACTTTGTCGTGTCTGTCTGTGGCTAGAAAAATGTGAGATGACAGAGAATTATCGCGTAAATGTCTTTTGCTAATGGCATCGTCAAGCAATGCCGTAGCTGGTAAACCTGTTATTTTGTTGTTGTTCATATCGATTGGCACATGTAATTGAAATTTTTTGTTCGCAACTTTATATGCTTTTTCATAATCATAGATGGTAAAATCGATATCGTTTTTTGCTTCGCCTTTAATGCCATATATCAAAACAAAAACAGGAAGCAGAATTGGACTAAGGTTGTCATAAGTAGATTGAACAGTTACATACAACCTTCTTTGGATTTGTTTAGAAGTACCATCAGGACTCAAATTTAAAATGCTTCGATAATATTTGTAATCGGAATTTATTCTTATTGTGTTGTAATTGTCGATGTTCATGTTCAGTCTTTCAAATTGTATGTTGAATCTGTTGAACTCTGTGTCATGTCTACCATCTTTTTCGAAATACACTTCAATACAAACAGTGTAATTATCACTAAAATCATCACGTATCATCTTGAATAAATTAAAATCAAACCTTCCTTTAAAAAGACTTGACGAGTCACTAGTTTTTTTAACCTTCAAAGAGAATGCTTTTTTGTTGGTTTTATGAGGTGAGTCATTATAGGTGATTAAATTAACATCCTGTATTCCATAATCTTCTGTAAATTCCCCATCATCCATTGCATACTTTAACACATTTTTTCGGTTTTCATGTGTGCTTATATGACTCTCCGATATTTTCTGGTCTGTGTATTTATTATTATCGGTACTAGTGGTTGCAATAGCATCATTCACTTGCTTCAAAGTTATAGCATCTTGATTATGTGTCGCATTTTTCACATTTTTTATTTGTTTGTCATTCATGTCAAGATTTCCAGTCATTTTAGAGGATCCGTCTAAACGAAGTGAATCCAAAAATAATCGATCAACGTAACCTTTTCCAGTGGCATCGGAAATATGTATTGGATCTGCAAAATTTGTTATTTTGTTATTGTTCATGTCAAGATTTCCGGTCATTTTAGAGGATCCGTCTAAACGAAGTGAATCCAAAATAATCGATCAACGTAACCTTTTCCAGTGGCATCATTTATACCTATCAGATCAGCAAGATTGACAATCTTTTTTTGTGACATATTCAAATTTCCAGTCATTTCTTGACTTCCATCTCTTTTTAAATAATTGGCAAGATCTGTCTTATCAGCTTTATAATCAAAAGAGCTGTCAATGTAAAATTTTGTTGCTGCATCTTTATGATGTATTGGTTCGGCTACCCTCTTAATTCTTTGATCTTGCATATCAATTGGATTTTGTGCTTCAATATTCCCAGTGTTAGTATTCAGATCGACATAGAAGGCTTCAAGTTGTAGATGTGTTAATGCATCAGCTGTATTATGTCTTCCAGCTGCCACATTTTCAATACGTCGATTATCCATATCGAGGGCTCCTGACATCTTATTACTACCGTCTAGTTTTAATGTCTTATTTACCTCCCCATCGACATAACTTTTTGTACTGGCGTCGGTATTTGCTTGCGGTTGTCCTACATTAGTCAATCTTTTGGTTTCGATGTTGTAATTTCCATTACCATCGACTGAAAATCCGATTCCAGGTGGTCCTCGAGGACCAGGAAGTCCAGGTAAACCGGTTCCTGTTTTTATGTGACCAACATGATCAGGTCCCTGTTTGTCGTTAAATATTCCCATATACTATAATATTAGATATTTCCATAAAAATTCCTTTTTGCCAGTTTCTTTGGTTTGTCTACGTATAAAAATGAATATGGTTTGTTTGTCGCTTTCTCATATGAGTTTTTTGTTACATTTAACTCTCTCGATATCATGTTTCTCTCATTATTGCTTGGAAATTCGTAGACGACATAATGGCTACAATTGAGTCTGATGTCTTTTGGCGTCCTGTAAAAACTCTGACTAAGGTATATCACAGAACAATTCTTATGTCTTCCTTGAATGAAATAGTCAATCAATGGTTTCTGATTTTTGTCACATATAAAATCGTCAAATATAACTATTTTCTGTGAGTCACTATCTAGACTATCAACCGGCTTGATTTCATCATTATTGTAATGTATAATATCATAACCGACCTGACTACTTATGTCGTTCATTGATTGGATCATGTGCTTGTATTTTTCTTGTTCAAGATTTTTGCCATACAAATGGATTTGATCATAATAAACCAGCGGTTTCATGAGCATATGATAAAGCAAATTAGTTTTGCCGCTACCTGAATTTCCGCATATCAGCATTCTGAATGGTTTATCAGGCATATATTTCAAAAGTTGTTTGAAATTTGTGTTTTTATCTTCTTTAAAATCATAATTTGGTATTTCCATATATAATAGGTTAGATAAGTTCAGATATGTTGAGATAAATGTGGATAAGTTTAGTTATGTAATCTATATATATACATGGACATTAAAAAATTCGAAAAGATCAGTAATGCAAAAATTGTAGCTGGTAAAAAAACCAGAGATGTTAGAAACATGTTGAAAAAGTACAAGGAGGAAAGACAAGATGCTTTTGAAGGAGTATCAGAATTTTATAAACCATTGATTGATACTCAAAAAAGTGTGAAAGAAACCATCGATGAAAAGCAAGACAAACTGATCGAACAGCTTGAAAAGAATCAAAAGGCAATCACAAGTGGTTTGGAAAATGTTTTCATATTGAATCAATTACCTGAACAAATAGATGAACCAAAAACAACATTACCAATTGATTATAAATCCTTAATGATGGCTGAAACACATAAATACAAATCAGATATGGACAAAGGGTTTAATGTTGATGATATCAAAACAATTACGAAATACAATTTAATTCCTCCATCCGAAGTTTTGAAGGGTGTTAGAAACAACACAATAGATTTTGACGATTATGATGATGAATTGGGTAAGATCATAAAAAAAACTGCATCTGAAAAGGGTGGATTGTCTAAAAGCAAAAAGATGAAAGAACAAAATATGGATCGAATCAATGTTTTGACGAAAGAAATCAAAATTTTGCAAAAATATAAGAACAGAATAAGTTTAATACCGGAAGGCCTTAAGGCAACTGTTGGCGAAGGATTATACACGCAAAAGAAAAGAAACGCTTACAAGGTCGATAAAAATGGTATTTACGGTGGGTTGATAATCGATCTTCCAAAATTATTTGGTCAATTGAGGATGGTTGCTCACAAGGACGGTAAAAAGGTGTATGATAAACAAGCTGATTTTGACACAATAGATTTATTCACAAAGAGATACAATAGTGGAAAAAAGTATTCACCGTTGTCTAGAGAAATATTCAATGACATAAACACTTTATCTGAGATTCTAATCCATCGGACTAGCAATAAATTCAAGAAATTAGGTTCCGGTGTTATTTATTATAACAATCCCGAAGATCTCTTGTCAAGATTGGAACTGCTTGGAGGATCCAGTCTAACTGGTAATAATGCAGTCAAAAATGAGTTCACACAGGTAGCTCATGCATTGAACAAAATTGGTGTCGTAAGTAATGATCAACTAAATGATTTATTGAGAGAATATGTAATATAATATATATACATGGAAGATAGAACGATATATGTTTCATCCGTCAATAGAGAAACAATTGGTAAAAGTGAACCACATGATTTTAAAATCAAACTAAGGGAAACACTCAGTCTTGATCGTGACATGCACCATGAAATAGCGATTGACACTCTTATCATGACATACAGTTGGCATAACATCGCTGATGATTTTGGAAACAATAAAATCAAATATTCTACAGACAGTGGGAGTACATGGAAAACGGTTACCTTTCAAAATGGAATGTACAGTTATTCAGATATAAATGATTATTTACATGAAAGCATGATTGGAAATGAAGATAAAGCTGATGATAATGGACTTTTTGGTATCAATATATTATTTGTTTTGTCGACTTACAAGGTTGTTATCGAACTGAAAACCAATTATCAGGTCGATTTCAGAAACACAGATTTTGCTGATCTGTTAGGATTCGACAAAAAAATAGTCTTGGCGACTGAATATGGGGCAAGGCTGCCCAATATCACACGATCAGTAGATAAAATAAATGTTCATTCTGACATCGTCGAAAATTCAATTGTCAGTGGTTCAGACGATAATCTATTATGTTTAATTCAGACAGACAATTTAACTCGGAGTTATAGTTTCAAGTTTGAGCCTAGAAGACTTTTGTTCAATGAAGTGTCAAGAACAAATATTAATGAAATCAGATTTTATTTGACAGATTCACTTTTACGACCTATAAATTTGAATGGTATTGATTGGTTTATGACTCTGATTTTGAGGTCAAGATCGAGAACAATTGTGTAATGTATTATTATTATGAATCGAAACTTGTACAAGAAAAGATACGATCCTGATATGGGTATGTATGTCAAGAAACATATTTATGGCGAAGGAATAACTGATATTTTGAAGACAATAGGCAGTAAAATATTCAACAAAACGGTGAAGGAAGGCATCAAAAAGGGATCCGAAAAAGCCATTGCAACAGCAGTAGAAAAATCGGGCAATTATGCTTCTAAAAAGGCTGGTGAAAAAATAGTGCAATTGTTGAGCGAAAAGAACAAGGAACCTGCATTCGGTTTAATGACAGAAATGAAATCAATTAATCCAAGACAGTTATCGCAATATGAAATAAACGAAAGAGTGAATAATATCTTGTCAGGTGGAAAATTGAGAAGAAAAGTCAAATTTATGTAATATAATATTATAATGAATTCTTTTAGAAATCCAAAATACGTAGAAGGATATGAAGACGTTGTATTTGAGCCTGAAACAGCTTTAGTTACAGCTCTTAATGCTGACCAAACAAAAAAAGGTCACAGATTTGTTGTCGACAAGACAGGCGAAGTGACACCTTTCGACTGGTACAATTCACGAATTTCTCTTAATTTCAAAGTTGTTTTGGCAGCTAATGGAGGCGATATTGCTGCCGAAGATCACAATGGAATTGTAAACGGTTCACATAGTTTTATCAAGCATCTTGACATTAAATTTAACGGAAAAAAAGTGTATGATTGTAATAATGCAAACCATGCTGCCAATATTAAAAATTTACTCGAGTATAGCCCAGGTTATGCAAGCAGTACAGCAACAAACGAACTTTTTTATCTGGATACAAACAGACATGCTGAAGATAGACCAGCAGAAGCGAATTACAACAAAGGTTTTGCTTTGAGAAAGGCTCACTTGGGTACTTCTAACACAGTTTCGACAGAAATATCTCTCAATCGTTTTTCTTATTTCGAATCTCTTCAAGATCAACTAACACCAAATGGTAGAAAAGAAATAAGCATTGACATTGAATCAGATGCCAATCTGGTATGGCAGGCAGGTGCTGCTTGTAGAATTGTAATAACTAAGATGCAGTTAGTTGTGCCTAGAATAACTTTCAATTCTGAAGGACAAACACTGTATATGGACAGATTCATTAAAAAAGAATCTCAGAAATGGTCTTATTTGAAGGAAGAAATCAAGCCAACAGCGAGTCGGAACTTTTAAAATCAGTTCAGGGGTTAACAAACCTAGACAATCGCTCACCAAGACATGTAAACCATGTGTTTGGAACTAAAAATTTGTTGTTGTACTATTTTTTTTTCCCGGTTTATTAAGTAAATGCATTTTTAGATGGCCTTCAGGTGATATAGCGAGAGTGAATAATGAACACTTGCATGCGTATGATTTCCCGATAATTAACACTTTAAAGTTACATATGTAAGGCTTTAAATTCTTGGCGTTTCGTGAATATGAAGTTCCTTAGAGTTTGGCATCACAAGAAGCAAGGTATGAAACGTTAATAATCAAAACGAACAAGAAATGTTGCATTTGTGTGTCATGCCGCGTAAAAAGTTACATCTTGTTAATTCATCTTCTTGCCGTACGTTAATAAATGACTACAAAACGGTGTTTCACACAATACTCCACACAGTACTCCACAAGTATGTGGGAATTTTCGAGGCTAATGCGGTACGTTTCGATACAACTTGAATGGTTATGGATAGAATACTGCAAAGTAACTGATTGTGAATTTGTCCCTTGGAATAAAGAAATTCCTTCATTTTGAACATTACTCCCTTCTATTGCGGGAACTTAAAAGATTAATTGAGTAATAAGTTGTCATTTATATTCGTTCGATGGAGTACTGTGGAAATAGTGTTTAAAGCCAAACTTTACAGTCTGCAATCCTATGAAAAACAAAGTTTGGATTACAATGGTCATTACTAAGCGCTTAGTTGAAGCCAAAGACAAACAAAATAGCGACATTTTCCTCGGAATGTATGGAGTACTGTTGAGGAGAACTGTGTAGCATTGACTGTATGACTGTAACCTGATCCTCGAGGCTACACACAGGGTTCAATAATATATGAAGAGCCACTTACGACCTATCCTAGCAAAATCTATCTCGTATTTATAGCAAATATTGCATATCTAACAACAGCAAATAGATATATGGTACAGCTCACCGGGAATTATTCTTATTCATTTCGTAAACATCCCACGTTACTATTTGCGAGATTATCAAAAAGAAAATATGAAGAGGTTATTTGAGCTTGATTTCAGCAAAAACTTGAACAAAACGTATCGAAATGCCAATATTTTGCCACTTCTTCGAGTTTCTGTTAAAAGAATGAAACCACGTGTGTAAAATCGCATGTATTGCGCTTCGACCTTTTTCAGACAATCGTGGTCAAAAGTTGTTGGGAAGGTTGTGGGCATCAGGTCACTTCACACCTAATTCGATTTTTCTAAGTATTGACCGAAGTATTTGGGAAATACCATGCTCTTGTGGCCCCCCCTCCCCCATATTCAATGTTGGAGTTCTTCAGGTAAGAAAAGTCACCATTTTTTTCCCCTGGAAAATCCAACATTGAAAAGGGGGAGGGGGGTATCTGTAAAATGAAGTTACCTTCCCAACACTTTTGTCCATGATTGTAGACATGTTTTCGTATACATCAGTAATGATGCAAATGACGAACGACAGACTGCAAATCCCGTTTTATATAATACATTTAGCGTAGCAAATGCAAGAACTCTTACAAGTTGCTACTTAGTCCTAGGAAATGGAAATGATTATCCTGAGGTTCATTACAGTCCTGCAACAGATCTGACAAGAGTTTACAGAGATATACTTAAATACGTTCATAAAAACAATGAATACAGCGAAGGCACACTGTTGAACAGAAACAATTTTGGCACAATATTTCCATTCTTGTATTTTGATTTAACCAAACAGAATTTAGATATACGAGACGGTACAACAAAACTGACTTTCAAGTATGAATTATCCGCTGGAACCAATGCAAACTACAGTGTATATGCTCTTGTTTTGAATGAAGAGGATATCGAAGTAATCAACAAAAACGGTAAATTGATGTTTCGTTAAGAGATGACCAATTACTGAATGACTGATTTTTTAAACATATTTATTTCATAAAGATTGAATATTATGTAACATTTATTATATTCAATTAATGACAACAAAATATCATTCTTATGGTGTAAAATTAAGTGAAGGACAATTGAAAAAGCTCGCAAAAGCGTATTCAACTAAATCACCAATAACTCTACGATTATCAAGGGACGAACTCAGTGGTTCAGATGAATTAATGCTTACAAAAACACAACTAAAAAAAATACAAAAAGCAATGAAAATGGCGTCGGAGTAGACATTAAGATCAGCAAAGCTCAAATACAAAACGCTGTAAGACACGGTGGTTCTCTTTGGAGCACTCTAGCTGGTTTATCTTCAAGAGTGCTACCAATGGTAATGCCATTAGCCAAAAAGGTTGCTAGTCCTCTTTTTTCTGGGGCTGTTTCAGGATTAGCTAGCCTGGGTATTAATAAATTATTTGGAGGCGCAGTTATGATACCTGGTTCAAAGGTCAATCAACTGATTCCATACAAAGATCATTTGACTGCTACTCAAAAGAAAAACATATTACAAGCGCTCCAAACAGGTTCCGGAATGCATTTCAAACCTACTCAAAAACAGATTGGAAATGGTATTTGGAGTATCCTTGCATCTATCGGTGTGCCTATGATTATGAATGCTTTGACTGGTAAAGGCCTTCAGGTCGATACTTTCAACGTGCCAGGAACTTCTGTTTATGTTCCAGGAAAAAAAGGGGGAAAACACATGCCTATGATTCCCCCACCATTTTATGGAACTTGGGAAAATCCAATTGGTATGGGGCTGAAGCCAAAAAAAAAGACCTCGAACAAAAGAAAAAAAGGTTCAGGATTACTTCTCGGGAAGAACAGCCCATTCAATTCAATCCCAATTCTAGGAGCTCTACTGTAATGAAATTCATAGACAAACCGCTCAGCAATTTCGATCTGATCAATTGGGTAAAGCAATTAGGAATAAAACATTTCAGGGGTGTTTTTAGCAGAGACAGATTGCCTGATGAAATAAATCACAAAGAAGTGGGAATTGTTAATCTTGATACACATATAGGTCCTGGAACTCATTGGGTTTGTTATCGTAACATTGACAATCATTTATGTAAATACTTTGACAGTTTCGGTTTAATAATGCCTGATGAAATACAATCATATCTGCGAACCAGTGGTGAAAAATTGATTTATTCTTCTGATGAAATACAAGAGAGGGATTCTGTTTTATGCGGTTACTGGTGTCTATACTATCTATTGGAAAGACAAAGAGGCAGATCGATCCTTGATGTCATACATAATTCCAAATTCAGTGCAACAGACAAATCAGTGAACCATGCATTCATAATCGATTATTTTGAAAATATCTAATATAAATATATATGAAATCATATTGTGTGAAACAAAAAAAAGTGACTGAATGTGTTGAACCTTCAGGTTACAAAACAGCCAAAAATGGTAGACTAATGTTCTTTTGCACTTGTGCTGAATGCGGCATTAAAAAGACCAAATTCGTTAAATCAGATTCGAAAATCATGGGAAACGGGTTAGCCCGTACCAAGATGCGGGCTTTTTAGATATTGGAAACAGTCACAGCTTAGGTGAAATGGCTCTCAAAGCTGGTTTAAAAGGTGCATTTAATCTTGGCAGAAACGGTGCTTCAAAGGCTATTAAATCGGATTTTGCTAAACAAAAAATAAAAGGTATGGCTAGCAAATATCTAGATCAAGCTTTGGACAGTTTCACATCAGATTTATCAAAAAAACTAGATCCATTGCATGGAGGTGCTATTGACATTCATAAAGCGATCGGTAAATTACCAAAACCAAAAAGCGGATGGACGCTTCCTGGGCATCATTACACAGGACCTTACAATGATTTGGAAAATCAACTGAGGTATGACCCAAAAACTGGTCAAATATTAGAAATATACGATATACCGACTGGAAGAACTGATGCAATAGCAATGCAACACGATGTTGATTATTCCGTCTGCAAGGATGATAGGAAATGCAAAAATAAAGCAGATAGGAAAATGGTTCAAGCTTTAGACAACGTACCGTATAATGAAAGACAATGGGGGCATTGGTTGGCAAGAAATGTTATCAATACAAAGCAGAAACTAGGTCTAGGAGTTTCAAAAAACGGAAAAAGCCGTCGAGTGAAGAAAACTGGCAAGAAAAATTAGCAGATGAGTTACATAAACCCATAAAACGTAATTTTACTCGGCGGCGTGTAATCACAAATCATATTGATGAAATATGGGCAAGTGATCCTGTTGAAATGCAAAAATTTAGCAAATGGAATAAGGGTTACCGATATCTTCTAATGGTCATTGATGTTTTCAGTAAATACGGTTGGATTGTACCATTAAAGGATAAAAAGGGTGAAAGTGTTACAAAGGCATTCAGTGAAATATTCAAGGAAGGCAGAAAACCACAATATTTATGGGTTGATAAGGGAAAGGAGTTCTATAACAAACACTTGAACGACTTGCTTGACAAAAATGGGATACATATGTACTCCACTGAAAATGAGGAGAAATCCTCGGTGGTTGAAAGGTGGAATAGAACAATTAAATCCAAAATGTGGAAACAGTTCACTGTTCAAGGCAATACACAGTATTTAGACATGCTACCAAAAATATTGAAACAGTATAATAATACAAAACATTCAAGCACAAAGATGACACCCGTTGAAGCATCCAATAAAAGGAATGAAGGAACCGTTTACTTTAATCTATATGGTAATATGGAGCCATTATCAGCCAAAGCAAAATTTAAGGTTGGTGATAAGGTCCGAATATCAAAGTATAAACGAAATGTGTTCGACAAGGGTTATACACCAAATTGGACTGAAGAAGTGTTCACAGTTGATAAGATCCAATACACTAATCCTACAACTTACAAACTAAAAGATCTCAGAGGTGAAGATATTCAAGGGAGTTTTTATGAACCTGAACTATTAAAAGCCAGACAGGATGTTTTTCGTATTGATAAAGTCATTCGGAGGGACTATAAGAAGAAGCAAGCTCTGGTAAAATGGAAGAGATACAGTGATGATTTCAATAGCTGGATACCATTGAAAGATATTGAAAACATATAAACAGTATATGCTGTCATTGCTACAAACCAGTAGCCAAAAATATAATCTGTTTCTGGCTATATTAAAAAATATTCAAAATACAGTTCATATTATATAAACAAATGGAACTTCAAAAGACGAATTATAAAAATGATGAACTGAATGTTGAAATCAATTGTTATGTTGATAAGAAAAATGAAATATGGTTTCGCGGAAAAGAAATAGCTTTAATACTGAAATATAAAAATACACGAAAAGCAATCATAGATCACGTTCACGAAGATGACAAAAAATTGATGGACTTTAAAATGAAGCCAAAAACAGGGTGTAACGAAAAATTACTCCCTGCTGAGAGCCATGAAAACGACATAATCAAATGCTTATACGTTAAATGTGTATTCATCAATGAATCTGGTTTTTATTCCCTTATTTTTTCTTCCAAACAACCCGAAGCAAGAGAATTCAGACATTGGGTTACGAATAAAGTCTTGCCCTCCATAAGGAAAAAAGGATATTACGACGCAAAAAGCAAAAAATTGTTGATCGAAAGTGAATATGACTTGCATTGTAAAGTAGTGTCATTTATCAGAAGCAAATATCCTGAAGAAGCTTTAATGATAGCAGGATTAGGTGAAAATCAAACGACTAAATATTCAAGATCATCGTCATGGAAAAAAGGATATATGGCAGGACAATGTGATCTCATCCGACAAGCAAACACAATTCTTTGTGCATTGAATTCAAGAGCCCAACAGGTTCATACAAAGTCTCCGAACAACAACTCTACATGAAACAGATGTATGAAAAAAATAAATGCAAATATATAATAAGCAATTCTTATGATGATGTGATATTTGAAATCGTCAAACACATGGAAGAAAGCAATAGGTATATAAAACGCAGATCAAAAACCATTTAAAAATATATAAATGTATATTATATGAACAAGTTTCCGAAAAAAATTCAATCTCAATCTCAATCTCAATCTCAATCTCAATCCGAATCGGAAGAATCTGAAGAATATTCTTTGTATGAAACTGAAGAATCGGAAGAATCTGAAGAACATTCCCAAATATCTTCCCAAGAATCTGTTTAAACGCACTATATTTAAAAAAATACATATAGTTACATTATATGGAAGAAAAAAAAGTGGAATTCAAAAAAGGACCTCCAAGGTTCTACACTGATGAAGAAAGAAGAAAGAAGAAGACTGATTACATGCTTCACAAACCATGGTACTGTTATATATGCAACACTGGAATAAATTACAGTCTTGCTGGCAAACATTGCCATTTGAGAACCAAAAAACATTACAAAAATGCATTGAAACACAATGAAGAGAATTAATCCATGTTTTCGAAAAGACAATTCCAAGTGTTCATGTTTGAGCGCTTTGAATTTGAGACTATTTAAACGCACATCTATAGGTACCTAAAGAAATAAGATCTATAGTTATAGTATGATAAGAATGAAAAATAATATCTCACATTACAATATGAATAAGAAAGATCTGAAAAAACTAAGTAAATCAGAACTAATCAAATTGCTGTTGAAGCAAGAAAAGAAAAAACCAGTACCAACACCAAGGACTGTAAAACCAATCAGACCAATCCCAGCACCTCGTAAGAGCGTCAAACAAATGGTGCGTGATTATGAAGAAAACATAATTCTTCCACCATTAGAGTTTAGGGATAAACCAGTACCAGCACCAAGAACCAAAAAACCAGTGCCAGCACCAAGAACCAAAATAGAGCAAACAGACAAAGCTCTGAAAGGGTTCACAAAGTCTTATGAGATAAACATCAAAAATAAAAAAGACCTACTTGTGCAACTGCAAAACACAAGAAAGGCTGTCGCTAACCATATTGAAAACATATTAATATCAATGAAAGGACTAAAATTTGTTGAAACGCTTAAGGTATAATTTACAAAAATGTCAAATGGAGAAATAGTGTATAAGACCGCATATTTCATCAGTCCATTAAACTACCACATGAACTCAGAAACAGTTCTAAAAGTTTAATAAACATAAAAATCAGTGACAATGAATGTTTTAGATGGTGCCATATTCGACATCTTAATCCTCAAGACAAAAATCCTCAAAGAATAAAAAAATCGGACAAAGCATTCATTGAAAATTTAGATTATTCAGGAATTGAATTTCCAGTAACTACCAAACAGTACAACAAAATAGAAAAACATAATGAGATCAACATCAACGTATTCGGTTATGAAGAAAAACAAAAATATCCCATTTATGTATCAAAAGAAAAGTATGAAGATTGTATGAATCTGCTTCTTATAACAGAAAATGAAAACAAGCACTATGTATTAATCAAAGATTTCAACTAGTTTATGTACAATCAAACAAAGCACAAAGAGAGGAAACATTTTTGCATGCATTGCCTTCAGTGTTTCAGTTCTAAAAGAGTATTAACCGATCATAAAGAAAACTGTATCCAAGTGAATGGAACACAAGCGATTAAAATGCCAACAAAAGATGACAACATACTAAAATTCAATAATTTCCATAAACAACTACCAGTTCCATTTGTAATATATGCAGATTTTGAAGCCATAACTAAAAAAATACATGGATGTCAACCCAATAATGACAAATCATTTACTGAAGCTTATCAGAAGCATACAGACTGTGGTTATGGATACAAGGTTGTTTGTTGTTATGATGATAAATACACGAAACCAGTACAAATTTACAGAGGTGAAAAAGCTGTCTACAAATTCATGGAAGCTATGCTAGAGGAAGTTAAATATTGTAAGAAGGTTATGAAAAAAGAATTCAACAAACCATTAAGAATGACAAAAGATAATGAAAAAGAATTTCAAAAGGCTGATGGATGTCATATATGTGAGAAAGAATACAATAAAACTGATGCAAGAGTAAGAGATCACTGCCATGTGACTGGTCAGTACAGAGGATCCGCACATCAAGATTGCAACCTAAATTTCAGATTGACTGAAAAAATACCAGTTATATTTCACAATCTCCGTGGGTATGACAGTCATTTTATAATGCAAGAGATTGGTGAAATAGTCAAAGAGAATAAATATACAAATAAGAAAGGTGAAAAGTGTGAAATGAATATCAATGCCATACCAAACAACATGGAAAAGTATATGGCTTTCATGCTTGGCAATCATCTAACCTTTATTGATAGTTTTCAATTTATGAGCTCAAGTCTTGATAAACTGGTGAGCAACCTACCAAAAGAATCATTGAAATATACTTCTCAAAAATTCAAAGATAAAAAGCTTGATTTAATGAGCAAGAAGGGAGTATACCCATATGACTTCATAAACAGTTTTGAAAAATTCAATGAAAAGCTACCATCAAAAGAAGACTTTTACAGCATATTAAATGATGAACATATATCAGATGAGGATTACAAACATGCTCAGACTGTATGGGATACATTCTCTCTTAAAAATATGGGCGAGTACCATGACTTATATCTTAAATCCGACATACTTCTGTTAGCAGATGTCTTTGAAAACTTTCGAAAGACCTGTCTGCAATACTACAAACTAGACCCCTGTCATTATTTCACGTCTCCAGGGCTTTCATGGGATGCTATGCTAAAAATGACTGATATCAAATTAGAGCTTATGACTGACATTGATATGTTTCAATTCATTGAAAAAGGCATGCGTGGAGGTACCAATTACATTGCCAACCGATACGGAAAGTCGAATAATAAATACATGAAAACATATGATGAAAAGGCGCCCTCAAAATATATCATGTATCTAGATGCCAACAATCTGTATGGTTGGGCAATGAGTCAATATTTACCAACTGGCGGTTTCAAATGGATGACTAAAAACCATATTGATAAAATAGACTTAGCCAAGTACACAGAAGATAGCAATAAAGGTTTAATACTAGAAGTCGACCTAGCATATCCAGAAGAACTACATGATTTGCATAATGACTACCCTCTGGGACCTGAAAAAATAAAAGTCAACAAAGACATGCTTTCTAATTATTGTCAAGAAATAGCCGATAAATTTAATGTATCAACTGGTTTAGTTCATAAATTAATACCAACATTAAGTAATAAAGAAAAGTACGTTCTTCATTACAGAAACCTACAATTGTACACCGATCTTGGTTTGAAAATAACTAAAGTCCATCGAGTACTAGAGTTCAATCAGTCCGCATGGTTGAAGCAATATATTGACTTTAATACTGAGAAAAGAACCAATGCTAAAAGTGCTTTCGAGAAAGATTTCTTCAAACTAACGAACAACAGCGTCTTTGGTAAAACAATGGAAAACATTAGAAAAAGAGTAGATGTTAGATTAGTGACTGATGAAAACAAACTATTAAAAATGGCTGCTAAACCAACATATGTTAGCAGCAAGATCTTTAATGAAAATTTAGTAGCTGTTCATAAGATCAAAGAAACACTAACCTTAAACAGACCGGCATATGTGGGTATGTGTATCTTGGATCTGAGCAAGACGTTAATGTATGATTTTCATAAAAATTATATCAAACAAAAATACGACAGCAAAGCAAAATTATTATTCACAGACACTGACAGCTTAACTTATGAAATTGAAACTAATGATGTGTATCAAGACTTTCGGAATAACAAAGACAAATTCGATAACAGTGATTATTCGCAAGATTCACAATATTTCGACAAGACGAATAAAAAAGTAATCGGTAAATTCAAAGATGAGGCAGCAGGTATACCGATAACCGAATTCGTTGGATTAAGATCCAAAATGTATTCATACATGAAAGACAATGACAAAGGGGGAAAAACTGCAAAGGGAATCAAGAAGAATATTATCAAAAAGAACATAACTCATGAAAATTACAAAAACGTTTTGTTTAATAACGAACAAATGTATCATAACATGAAAACCATTAGAAGCAACTTACATCAACTTGGAAGCTATGAGTTAAATAAAGTGTCATTGTCCTGCTTCGATGACAAGCGGTATATTCACGACAACAGTGTGACAAGTTATGCATACGGTCACTATAAAATCTAAAAGGTTAGCTGCTGACGTCACGGCACAGCAGTGCCGGTCTACATACAAGTACCGCAAGCACAATCTGAATGATAAAGTTTACTCATAAAGTTCACCAGAAATGTCACGCTATTTTGATTATGCAAATATTTGAACAAACTTCATGCATCAGAAAATTTATCAGATCTGTACTTTTATCAGAAAAAATATCAGAAAATTGCAAACGAGATACAATTCTGATTGGTTGAAAAAATCACGGGGGAACCCCCTTTCTTTATTTCCGAGAATGTCATGCTTTGTGATTTTTCTAAGAAAGTCACGCATTTTAAATAACATATAGATTTTCAAAAATATGAAAAATAATTGGAAACCATTAAATGGAAAGTAGTATGGAGTTGGGTTGGTATGAGAACATTTTTGCAAAAATGTGCTCGTACCCCCAACTCTATAACTACTGTTGTTTGGCAGTTCGTAAGTCGACGAAACACAGAACGAAACTATGGGGAGCATAGGTACGTTATATTTGTGTAGTTTGGGTGAATCGTAGAGTTTAGGTTGTTGAGGTACTGGGCATCTCAGCCTGTTGTAACTTCGGATGTCGATCGCGTCAGCTTTCTTAAGTTGAAATAGTTTACTGTTGATGTTGAGTTTTTTTTCGTTGAAGTGCTGGAATCGGGTCCCGTTTAAGTACCTCGTAAGTCTGTCGTTAACAAGTTCGTCCATCTTGTCACGTTAGTCTGTTTTGTCTATAACAACAGTCACTCAAGGGGGACTGGCTCGGCCATGGAGGAGTGAAGACGTGTTTCACTCTGCTCCCGTGAATTTGACGCTCATAAGTTAGCTCTCTTTCTGTTTTTTATGGCCGAGAAGAGTACGACAACTCTTAAACGAACAAGAATAAGCACGAGTTCTAGCTCAGACAGTGAAACGCGTTCACCAGACGGTAAAAGGATTTACATATCAAGTTTTAACACGACGCTCACCGAGAACGACACAAGTGGCGGTTCGCTTGACGATAGCGGGGATCAAGTTCTGAAAGCCTTGACGATGTCTAATAAGATTGGGCAACAGCTTCAGCAAATCCTGGACAGACTAGAAAGAATGGAAACCAAATTGCAAACGATGGAAGGAGTCCTTTCGCAGATCTCTAATTTGGAGAAAGCCGTAAATAAGATTCAAGTGAGTATAGTATCCTTTAATGATAAGGCTAAGAAGATGGATGAGACGATTCAAGACTTGGATGCGGGGCTGACTTCGTTAAATGCAGACATCGAGGAAATGCAGAATAGGGAGAAACAAAATTTAGGGAAGATTAAAGAGTTACACGACCAAATTCTCTATCAGGATGTCTATAGCAGAAGAGAGAACTTACGAATCTTTGGCCTCCCAGAAACAGATCTCAGTACTGAGAACACAGGGGACGTGGTGTACAAGTTTTTTGAGCGTGAATTAGAGCTAGAAGACGCGAGGAACATTGAATTTCAGCGAGTCCATAGGCTTGGAAAAAGGAAGGCAGGACAGTCAAGGCCGATAATCGTTCGCTTTCTTAGATTCCCGGAACGTGAGCGTGTTTTCAGAAGTGTGCGTGATCTAGGAATCGGAGGTGAAAGTGTACGCGGATTTACCTAAAGAAATACGAGAAAGAAGACAAAAATTATGGCCAAAAATGAAAAAAGCGAGAGAGGAAGGCAAAGTAGCTTTTTTTGATAAGCGAGAACCAGATAAGCTTTATATTGACGGTGTGTTGAGTATTTAAATGAGCTTGCTATATGTTTATTTTTGATAGCGGGTGTGGTTTGTAAACTTTGCATATTGTTGAGAATCAACGGTGGTCCTTAAATCCCAAGGGTGGCATATGGATATAGAATATCTGCTGCTCTTCTTAATGCGTATGGATGCATGTGCTTGTTCATTGTTCACATGTGTGCTGTTTTTGTGTTTATCAAGTAGTTTTCGTTCTGTGTTAGGCGCTACGTGTTGCTTACTTATTATACATGTTTCAACCAGCTTGGAGAAGAATTACTTCATGTTTCACTTTCACAAAAGATAACGTTGATTTTAAATTACTCTCTTTAAATGTTCGAGGGATTCGTTCATCCATAAAGAGGAAAGCTTTGTTTATGTGGTTGACTCGGCAAAAGGCGGACATTATTTTTCTCCAGGAAACGTATAGCACGAAAGAGGTTGAAGATATCTGGAATACTCAATACAAGGGTAAGAGTTTCTATTCACATGGAACTAACCACAGTTGCTGGGTAATGATTTTAATAAAAGACGATCTGGAATTTGAGTATAAATCGTCCGTTTTGGACACTAACGGTCGTTACATTTTGATTGACGCCACTGTACAGGGATCTGATTTTTTATTGGTCAATATTTATGCACCAAATAAGGTTCAAGAGCAATGCGAATTTTTCAGCGGTTTAGAAAAAATGGTAGAGGAATTAAATACAAGCGCTGAGCAAAAAATTGTAGTAGGTGGGGATTTTAATGTTGCTATCGATCCTGATTTGGACTGTTCTGGGGGTAATCCCACAAAAAAAGATTCTGTCAAACACATTCAAGACATATGTTTAAATTTCGATTTAGTAGATATTTGGCATGTGAGGAATCCGGTATGTGAACGCTTCAGCTGGAGACAAAAAAATCCTTTTCTTCAACGGAGACTAGATTATTGGCTCTTGAGTGACTCGTACCAGGAGGAGGTAGAGGGTGCCGACATAATTCCCTCTTTGAACTCCGATCACTCGGCTATTGTGCTTCAGTTTAGCAGTGTAGAAAAGCAAAAGCACGGTCCATCTTATTGGAAATTTAATGCAAGTTTGTTAGATGACTCTGATTTTTGTAAGCTTATAGCTGAGAGTGTGCCAGTGTGGCGAGAGGAGTTCATTGAAGTTACTGATAAGCGAGTTCTTTGGGACTTAATCAAATATCGAATACGACAGGTTACGATTAAGTACAGCAAAGCTAAAGCTAAGGCCAGAAGACAGAATTTGAAAGTAATAGAAGACTCATTAAAGCAGTGCGAGGAGGATTGCAGTGTGTTTCCATCCCCTGAAAATATGGAAAAAATGGAGAATATTCGAAACGAGTACGAATTGTTTTATGAGCACTTATCAAGGGGTGCGATAGTACGTTCCAGGGCCACCTGGTTTGAGCAAGGAGAAAAAAGTAACAAATATTTCTTAAACCTTGAAACCTACAAAAAATCCAAGAGTTGTATTCGCAAGGTGTATACCAAAGACGGCTTTCTTACCTCTGACCCCAAAAGAATCATGAAGGAAGTGGAAGTTTTTTATTCTAGTCTTTACAAGACTGACAATTCTAAGATCCCGAACAAGGTTTCAAACACATTCTTACTTTCTCAGGCAATCCCAAAGCTTTCAAACGAAGAGGCGATGGCATGTGAAGGAAGATTGACGCTTGCGGAGTGTTTTAAGAGTTTGCGATCTTTTCAAAGCAACAAATCCCCAGGTAACGACGGCCTTACGGTTGAGTTCTATAATGCGTTTTGGGAAAGTCTTGGAAAGCTTCTTGTAGACAGTCTTAATTGCTCATTTGATAAAGGTGAACTATCAAATTCCCAAAAACAAGCAATAATAACTTTGATAGAAAAGAAAGATAAAGACAAACGAAAAATTTCTAATTGGAGGCCGATTCCTTTAATTAATGTAGATGTCAAGATTGGATCTAAAGCCATTGCCTTGAGACTCCAGACTGTTCTCCCTAGAATAATTCACCATAATCAGCATGCATATGTTAAAGGACGAACAATCAATGGTGCAATGAGGACGATTGATGATATACTCGTATATACTGAAAGATATGGTATCAACGGCAAAATGCTAGCAATAGATTTTCAGAAAGCCTTTGATTCAGTGAATAGGAATTTTTTGTTTAGTACATTGGCTGCTTTCAATTTTGGCTCTTCGTTCATCCAATCGATACAAACCTTTTACCAAAATATTTCAAGTTGTGTTCTTAATAACGGGTTCTCTACCGGACCTTTTAAGATAGAAAGAGGTGTGAGGCAAGGAGATCCACTCTCTCCA
>NC_090888.1:44045075-44047575 GCF_036669925.1 Montipora capricornis | reverse complement strand
TTCTCGCTCCCTTGTAAGTGACAAGGCTTAGACGTCACCGAGGGGTGGGGGGTAAGGTGAAAAACTGATACAATACTTTTCTTGAGAGGAAGGTTGAAAGTTTGCTATGACATAAGTAGATTTTTAAATGTTGATATGCGTTTTTCGCTTACAATCCTCCAATTTTTAAGGGTCAAAGTGTCCCTAAAAATGCTTTTTGAGGCCTAAACCCCCCCCTTCCACTAATTCTCAGCTCAGGTTTTTGAGGTGAGTAACAATCTATCAATATGAGCTGTGTTCCCCTGGCTGGTAATTTTCTCAATAACAATACAACTAATTTCAGAAATCTCGTGTTTGGTACAATTGAAATGAACTGCAAGCTCGCACGTTTTTTTTGTTTGTGAGCATAGACGACTTGTGATTGCGAAAGCGTACTTTGAGTTCTGTGGAAGTAGAACCTACGTACTGTAAATTGCATTTATTACACGAGGCCAAGTAAATAACATTTTTGGAAGAGCAAGACAAGTTTTGGTTAATCTTATATGTTTGGCCTGTGGAAAAGCTTTTAAATTTAGAATCTTGAATTAAAAAATTCTTACAAAGATCACACCTAGAAGATCATTGAAAACAACCTCCCGTTTCTCTCTCTACCTGATTTACTCCACTATCCCCGCAAAATTTAGATGGTGCCAAAATGTCTTTGAGGTTTTTGTTACGACGATATGCTGGAAAAACCGATTTAGATGGAAGAATTTTAATAACTCGAGTGACGATCTTAAAAGATGAACATGCTTTTGGATAACCTTCTGAGTATCAAGGAGGATAGGATTGTAGTCAGAACTAACGGGAATACTTTTTTGTCAGGCTTGACATTTTTCTTCAGGAGTTTTGATCTTTCAATACTAAGCGCCCTATCAAATTGTCTACTAAATCTGCGTTATAGCCCTGGGATGTAAGAATTTGAAAACAAACTCGTGCATAAACACCGAACGTCAGCACTTCCCATGAAGGAATGCATGTTTCTTAACCTATTAAATAACCGTGTGGTGCTCGGAGCCCCGATAATATTGAGGGCAATAAATTGTTATGGAACTTAAACATGAACAAAGCGTGATGAAATGTAACAGGATCAGAGAGCTTTAGGATATTTGATAACCTAAAGAGGGGAGTTGAGAGTTCATTAAAGCTAGAGAAAGTTATAATACGTATTGACCTTTTCTGTAAAATACATAAAGGCTGTAATGTAGTAGAGTATGTTACCCAAACAGTTAGACCATTGATTAGGAAAGGATAAATTAGAGAGTAATAAGGGCTAAGAAGGATATCACTATTAACATAATGGTGTAGCTTAGATAACATATAAACAATTCTCTTCATTTTATTTGCAATATGAGTGATTTGGTGTTAAGATTCGAATCAGTAAAAACTCCAAGATATTTTAATTCACGACTCTTTTTCAATTCCTTTCCATTTAATGCCGAGTGGAGATTTTTTCGGGAGAATGGAAAACTACAAAACTAGATTTTTTATATATTAAGAGAAAGTTTATTCGGACAAAGCCAAACGTTGATACCAGAGAGCTCGTCATTAGCACAAGTCTGGAGAGAAGGAAGGTTTTTATGTTTACAAAATAAACTGGTATCACCAGCAAATAAATGAAAGAGTATTTAAAGAGTATAGGCAGCGATGAGAGAACTCCGTTTATTTGTTCTGCAATGACTTTTTTAGTCTTCGTATTAATTTCCTTGATAGGTCTTCCTTTTTTTTCTCTTCCTTTTTTTTTTTTTACTTTTTCTATGATTGCATTTAGCACCATCACGCAGCAAAAGTGTTAAAATGGAGTCGTAGAGACTGGGATTTACTGTTAAGGTTGTAAATCATAAACATCGAAAATTAACGGCCACATGAGCAGAAATATTTTCAATCTGAGGATATCGTCGATGGTTATTCTATCCCGTCTATATCCGCAGTGAGGGGTTACGTAAACCTAAAAAGTCCAAGCATTGTTATTTTAATGGTTACGAAGGCTTCGGTTTGTTCTTTCTTCCAGGATTCGGCAAACCACTCGTCTTCTCATAGCAATCGCTCATTTGAAACGCTTTAAGTATTCACGGTTTTGCATAGTCAGGAAAGACCTCCTATAAAAGTATAGCTGGTATTCAAAACTAATGACACGATCACTGGCTGCACTTAAAGACAAAACGTCCTAAATGAAAATTGCTGTTTTCTTCAATGGTATTCAAACTTAGAACCAGTACTGTACGACAGTTAGGACACACAAGGGAGCTTAAGCAACGACGACGGCGACGGCGACGGCAACGAGAACATCACAAATTTGCATATTTAGTGGGAAAGAAGCAATAACTTTGCACGCCCTAAACGTGCGTTTTTCACTTTTGTCCATTTCTGTGCCGTCGTCTGCAAAGCATCATCGTGAGATAGCCAAATGTGAGGTTTTACGACGAACGTCAGTATTTGAAGATAATTTTTCATTTTCTCCCCTAAATTAAGCGTCGTTTCG
>NC_090888.1:44037575-44040075 GCF_036669925.1 Montipora capricornis | reverse complement strand
TCACGGAAAGAAATGAGCCCAATAGCTTTACCTACTCTGAAGTATTCTGCTTCAAAGATTCATAGCTCAGTTGGTAGAGCATTACATCGGCATCGCAGAGGTCATGGGTTCGACTTCCGTTAAGCCCGCCGCACACTTGAGGAAAGAGCTGAGCAAACTGGCTCGCGAGGCGGTTTGCTTAGCCGTTTCCTCAGGTGTGCGGGGAAAGTGTGGTGAGAAATTCGCCTTGCGAGGCCGTGAGGATAAAATCAAACATGTTTGATATTTTTGGCCTCGCGAGACAAATTCCTCAATGTGTGCGGCCATCGTGAGAATCGAGCTGAGCTTGGTTTAATCAAGCATCCAATGAAAATACATGGCATACTCACGTGACTCCAGCGGTTCAGGATGGTGTCAGAGGAAGAAATTCCGACCTCACTGAAGTCACGTGAGAATGCCATGTATTTTTATTGGATGCTTCATTGACCAAGCTCAACTCGATTCTCCCGATGGCCGCACACAGTGAGGACATGCTTGTTTTTTTTCGCGTGGCGAAAAATATCAAGCATGTTTGATTTTTTCCTCACGGCCTCGCGAGGCCAATTTCTCACCAAAAGTTCCCGCACACGGTGAGAAAACGGCTGAGCAAACCGCCTCGTAAGGCAGTTTGCTCAGCTCTTTCCTCACCGTGTGCGGCGGGCTTTAGAGTCTTGAGCGACCTGTATTTTTCAGGTGTCTGGCAAAAATGGTTGCTTAAATTGTCGACCGAAGTCCGAGGATCACTTCTCTCATTCGTTAATGATAACTCGTAACGACACAGGTAAAGATGAAGCTAGATGAAATCGTTCAAACCTGAGAAGGAGCGGTTGGTGGGATGGATGCGGTAGGTTTAAGATTCTGTAATCTCGAGCTCTGCAAATTGAAAACATGGCAATAAAAGAAGCTTACAATTCAGACCGATTCGCCATAAATAGAAATAAAATTGATGAAGAAAATAAAACCTATCCTTACCTCACTTTTCTGTGATGCTTCCTGAGCACTTAATGCATCAGAAATTGTTCCTGAGACGGCTGAGGAGAGCGGTCTTGTCAAGTTTTGTCTTGCACCAAAGAATCAAAACATTGGACCACGAGCCCGCGGCATGAATTTCATGTGTTTGCGGTTATATTATTAAATCGCAAAAGTGCGATTTAAAAAACACACTTTGTGATTTATAAATCGCAAGATGACGAACTTTGTGATTTATAAATCACAAGGTTACCAACTGTGCGATTTATAAATCGCAAAGTTGATAACCGTGCGATTTATAAATCGCGAAGTTGGTAACCCAGCGATTAATAAATCGCAAAGTTTGTAGTCTTGCGATTTATAAATCGCAAAGTTCGTAAACCTTGCGATTTATAAATCGCAAAGTTGGTAACTTTGCGATTTATAAATCGCGAAGTTCGTAACCTTGCGATTAATAAATCACAAAGGTACTTCGATGTGTTATTTATAAATAACACAAAATGTAGGGGGAAAGAACTTAAATAATATTTTTACATATGGGGCCCCATAATAGCACACATATGATAGCACAGTCTGTTGATCATTAAAGATTTTATAAGACCCATAACAGGGTTTGTCTGAGTGTGCACACAAAAAACTGATTACTGTGATTGTTTACCATTGGATATTCGTAAAATACAGACACTGTGATGTAGTTACATGGTGTGATGTGAGAACACATGGTTCGTGTATTCTGAGCCATGATCATGATAAGTTTGAAGGTTAGGCTGTTAATTGAAAGGACAATGAGAATGTAGTTATCTAGAAGAATGAAAAGAGTTCCATATTGCATGTCTTTAATTTGAAGAATTTCCTCATCACAGTTTCTCGAAACGTGTTCAGCATCCATAAACAAGTTCTAGTATAAACATAATTCCCCATGGCTTAGGTTTATCAGTAAGCTTGCTTCTTGGAAAAAGTGCTTCACATACAGAATCAAAAATTTGGATGAAAAGAACTGACAGCATGTTCTCTGCTGAATAGAGAGATATGCAGTGGCTCAACAATATTATTGGAACAATGGACGGAAGTGATGGCTGAGAGGTCAAGTTTTGAGGAACGCTGTTAGCTTGAGAACCAGTAGTGAATGAAGATAAACAGCAGATTGGTTATGTGAAACAGCCATGTTTGAAGCTCTTTGTATATTATCCAGTCCTGGATTATGATTGGAATCTTAAACACTCGTAGATAATTAAGTTGTTTGCAGTAAAATTGACAGGTGTGCTGATTCATCAGGCTCATGCCAATGGATTCCTTGTTGCTTATAAATTCAATGTACACTTAAGATATCACCAGTTGGAGTCACATCCTACATGAATAAAATGTTGCATGTCATAGTCTTAGTAAGGTGACCAACAAGTTGATATGAAGACAAACACTCGTGATCATTAAGTTTTTTATATCCATTTTTTGTAAATACAGTTGTTGACTATTTCCTTGTATCTTATACTACCAAAGAACTAATAAACTAAAT
>NC_090888.1:44025075-44027575 GCF_036669925.1 Montipora capricornis | reverse complement strand
CGAACTGAAGTTGTAGCGAAGAAAGCGAGCTAGAGAGTGCTACCGAAACACCACAAAGATCCTGCTTCGATGATACTTCAACAGATGAGGGGAAGGAAAGGAAGGGAAACAATAGCCTACGACATCGAACTCGTCTGCCGGTGCAAAACCAAAGAAGAAGGCATAAAAGAAATCAACTGACAAACGGAAGAATAGTCGTTGAGAGGAAGAGATATAGGGGATTTATGTGGAGAGTTGGATTAAAGGAGAAAAGATCTCGACGTAAAATTAAGGGAGACGATAGAATCTT
This sequence comes from Montipora capricornis, assembly GCF_036669925.1. Taxonomy (NCBI): domain Eukaryota; kingdom Metazoa; phylum Cnidaria; class Anthozoa; order Scleractinia; family Acroporidae; genus Montipora; species Montipora capricornis. The sequence continues at coordinate 44,027,286 of NC_090888.1, read as the reverse complement.
CTGACAATCTCGAATTCTACCCGTCCCGGGGAGGGTTAAAAAAAAAAGCATTTCTGGGAGATATAACCTCACTTTCTGAGTTACAGTGAAATCGGTTGCTTGATTGAGCGCCACTTTACACAATGTTGCGTTTTTGATTGGCACTTTGCTCTGAGCAAGTTAAGGGTTCAAATTTTGCTACTTACATTCAGTTAAAGGGTTCAGTATCACTATGTTGCCTAATATCCGACCAAGTATTCGACCAGTTAAAAAATAATAGTTGACGGAAAACGAAGTATACCGAAAGGAAACCGAACACTTAAGCTTTGCGCTGCGTTAAGGAGGCTCGAAATAGTTTCTCCTTTTTTTCAAACAAATAAACATGTTTTGTCCTTATATACAGTTAGGTTGATCATATCAAGACGAAACTTGGAGAGGGTATTAAATACCTATCTTAGATTTCTCACATTACATTTTCCTCCAAAATAGCGTTACCATGGCAACGATATAAGGTATTTCTTTGAGCCTTAAAATCAAGATATATTGCCTTTTTTGGAAAAAAAACGGGACAGTGAAATCTTCCCAGTCAGCGTTACCAGATAATGTTAGAAATAATATCTAAAATAATTAATATTCAACAACATCCGTAGGTCAGATTTTTTGAAATGTCTCTATTTCAACTATATATATATTTTTTAAATTTGAAATGCAAACGTTTTAAATTAATCTAAGCCAACACGCAAAAAATATAATAAAATAAAAAACACCGTCTGGAAGCAGAGATATAAACCAGTAAACTTGCTAAATCAGGAAAAATGAGGGGGTTACAAGATCGGCATTTACGCATGCGTCACCCGCTCATTCGAGTGAACGTGTGAGTGGAGCTACAGGCCAACACAAATGGAATTAAGTGATCATTAAACCGTTTGTGTACAATTTTCGTAGTTTTCATGAACAGGAGATGTCTATTTATAATCCATATATATAGGAATTAGAAGAAAGGTGAACGAATTAGCGGTATTTATCTATTCGCTTCTGGTGACCCATTTTGAATCACGAGCTGGCGCCAGCAGCTTTTAGAATTGCGTGTGAGGCTTACGCGTTAGGATCATTTGCAGAGGGCACCGTTCTGTTCAGGTAACTGAAATTTCACTGCGCAGTAAAACGACCGCTGTTGAAGAAACGCTCTGTAAATCATGGTGTATATTAAGAAACCTTTCGATATTTGCAGTGAGTATTTTCAAAGAATTCAAGTAGTGAGAACGATTTACAATTCTTCCTGAAATTCACTGTTTCTAGAATAACGGAGGCCAGAATCATCAACAAATTTTTCACCAAGCGTGCCCAGAATACGATAAGTTTTTTGTTTACTGGTATTTTATCGCCGATCCAAAACTTTAATGGATATTCTGTTCTTAATTCCTCACAGTTCGCCAATGAAATGGCTAATATGGAAATCTCAGATGACGAGGTTATGGTTTCATTTGATGTCGTGTCGCTTTTCACAGCAATCCCAGTTAACAAAGCCTATGATTACATTTGGAACAAATTAAACAATGACGATACATTACGGTTCAGAACAAGTCTCAACAGAGATGACATCATTTCTCTACTGGATTTTACCCTTTCAAACAATTATTTTGTCTATAACAACTTTATATACAAGCAGATTCACGGCTGTGCTATGGGCAGTCCAGTTAGCCCTATTTTTGCCAACCTCTGTATGGAAGTTATTGAAGAATTAGCTATTAGCACCTTATCAGTTCCACCAAGGGTTTGGAAGCGATATGTTGACGACAGTTTTGTGATCATTAAGAAGGATGCTGTCTCTTCTTTTCGAAATACATTAAATGCCTCCGACGCCAAAATTTCTTTCACTATTGAACTTGAAAACAATTGTCAAATTGCCTTCCTAGACACCTTGGTTTCCAGAAGAAATTGTGTTGTCGTTGTTGATGTGTATCGGAAGCCAACACACACAGATCGATACTTGGATTTCTCTTCTCACCATGATATAAAACACAGAATCAGTACGGCCTCGACCCCCAAGTTCCGGGAATCGAACCTCCCAAGCAGTCACGAAGGAAAAACTCGTGAAACCAATTAGGTTAGGGCCGCATTAGAAGCTAATGGCTACCCTTCGTCTGTTATTTCTACCATCCTTAACAAGAAGCCACCCCCACCTACAGTCCCTCCACCAGAAGAATTGGTTTCTATGTTTTTCAAATTGGT
>NC_090888.1:43995075-44005075 GCF_036669925.1 Montipora capricornis | reverse complement strand
GAGCCTCCAAGGATTTTGACTATTTGAATATTTTTCGCTGTTCCTCAGCAATGGACGCTTCCTGGACCTTGAAACTTTGTCAAAGTGAAGTAAATTTATCCGTGTGACCATCGCCTTAGTTTGAGCATGACTGATGCCGGAGAAGTGTAATTTTATTGGCAAGATGTCAGGTAAGCTAGAAATTACTTTCCAGCATTTCTTTATTTAGGTACGAGTGACAACTCGGGAATTTGAGAAGTCGCTTAAATCGCATTCGATCAGGCAAATAACCACACAGCTATTTTATTGAGAACTTTTGAGTGTAAATATCTTTTTTAGTTTTTTATCGAGATTCCCATACAAATCCTTATATTTTTTTTACTCTCCGAGTCTGGGCCGTCTGTGCTTTTATTGACGAATCATCGAAGTACAATGTAATTTGCAAACTATTTTCCACCAGGATAGCGCCAACAGACAAAAAGGCTACTCTGCAACATAGACCATTTTACTGTTACGGCAGTCATTTTGAAATCCATTGTTTCAAATAGCTATTATGGGATTCCAAGGGGGCAAATTAGTATGCATTTGTCCCCTTAAAATCCCATAATAGCTATTTGAAACAAAAGATTTCAAAATGGCCGCCGTATTCGTAAAATGGTCTATGAGCGATCGAAATATAAAAAAATGATCAGTGATTCACCCTCAAACTCATTTCGCACTCATAGCGACGGAGTTTTGAAGTAACCAACCGTTGACAATTAAATATTCCTGTCGGTGTATGTTTGATCACTGGCTTGATCTGATAGGCGTAATTACCGGTTGAGAAAATTAATATATATTTTGAAGCTTTTCAAAATCAAATCTACGTTGTATCGGCTCTTGCTCAAAATATTTAGTATTGCGACGGCGTCTGGCATGATTTGATTATCGTTGAGTCATGGCATGCGAAGCCTCCACAATTTAACCATGATCCTTTCTAAAAACAACTTGAGACATATTACCCATGGAAAAGGGCATGTGTAGGGAATGCCCTCTCTTCCCTTTTTATTTTCTCTTGAATTTATGCATTAAAGACGAGTGGTCATGCAAGTTACAAAAATAAGATTATATTCGAGGGAAGTTTTTGGTGTTTCCTGTTTTCAAGAATGCTCTTGTCTCAATTTAAATTCTTCTGTAATTCTTACATCTGCGAATAAGTCATCTGATTATAAACAAGTGAAAATCGGGGTAAAACACAAAGCAGTACAAAAGAAGATTCAGAATAAAATGGCTTGCGTAGAGCTGTGAGCTGTAGACTATTGATAACGGGTAATAATGTTATTGAATAATTATTCTAGAATGCATCGCTTTATTGCTACAGCTTCGTTTCGTAACGACAGTCGGAGGGCAATCAGCTCAGTAAAATCTCACCTATGAGAGAAACGTAAAACGTCTTTGATTCAGTGCCAACTTCATTTGTAGCGATGCAACTATAGTTACCATCCTGGTTGATTTTGCTGAACACTATTCCCTGCCCGGAAGCCAAGTTTGTAGATGAGTTCATCATTTTCATGCGGATCTGTTGCGTCCCTTCAGACAAGCACCACACATAATGTTCCGAAACTGTTCGAACCACTCGTAAAGGAATTATTACCTTCGGTTTAGCTGAAAGAAAAGACGATGTAGAGATTTTAGCCATCAGTGAACTATAGCACATTGTAAAAGAAAACAGAGCCCCAAAATCGTGAAAATATTTACTTTGTTATAGGTCCATCATAAGTGCTCTTGTTTTTCGGCCATTTTAAATTGGTCAAAAAAAAAAAAAAAAAAAAAATTGGCGTTTCGTATGATACAACATACATTTTCAGAAATTACCGTTGAAAAAAAATTTTAAAAAAAAATTATTGATGTGAGAAATGTTGCTTATGACGTCAGCGTACGCCCGTCCGTCCGCCCATACAGACTGTCGGGGTGGAGGTGGGAAGGAATGACCGCCTTTGGGGTGGGGGGAGCTTTGGCAAGTTTCTTTGGCGGGAAATCGCATGGCCAGCGTTGCATTTGGCAAGCCGCGTTTTTCTGACGGGAAATCACATTGATGGTCATGGGTTTTTACGCTCAATCAAAGCCAGTTTACCTAAATTAACGATTTGCGTTAGTTTGAAAAATTCTGATATCTTCGTACAAAGACTGCGAACAACAGTCCTAGTCTAACTTTATCACTTTTCGTGTTTTTTTTGTTTTTTTTTTTTTTTGGTTGAAGTGGTAAGAATCAGCATTTGGGTGTTAAGAGCTGCGAAATGAATCGGCTGTCTTTGCCAAATTATGGATTACGGTGTACGAGTCTGCGAGAGGAAAGCTCGATCGTGTTGTGCGGCAAGATTGTAATGGCGCTGTCTTCGGACGTTGCTACATAACGAAAAGATGCTAAGAGTCTTCGTTTTTCCTTATAGTATTAGTTATAGTAATAGAGCGAGTTTCAATCGAGTGTCGTAAAACCAAAACCAATAAGTAATTACTTTGGTCAATCAAAAAGGACGGAGACAATACAGCAAACCAATCAAAAATCAAAGTAATTACAGTACACAGAGACGACACGAAGCGCGGGAATATGTGCACGCGAGCCACGATTGATTTCGATTTTACTTCTGATTGGTTGATAAAGTGGCGCGAGAATTTTGAACCTATCATTGGGTGAAGTAATGCAAAAGCAAAGCAATTCGCTAATTGCATTCGACACTCAATTGAAAACCGCTATAGTAATAGGTGGCGGGGAGGGGGGAGGGGGGCACACGGTTGTTCACGCACATTATATTTATTCTCCTTTTTTGCTGATAAACTTTTAACTTTTAAATTTCGTGAAGAAAAGGCAAGCGAAATCCAGACGGCTTCTATCCTGACTGGCCTCGGGTTTATGACTGATTTGCGAGCTAGGCCAACGTACGAGACGTTTCTGCACTTTAAAACTATTTTATTGTTTCTTCAAGTTTGCGTTGACGAAGTCAAAAATCTCGCCCTGCCTTCTTCTGGCCTACGTAACTTTGAATTTGCCAGAACATTTATATAATTTCAATCTCCACTGGGAATCACACTTAAAAAAGGAAAAGTTGCTAATGAGCGACTTCTATTCTTCAATTCTTCGTTGTTACTTCAGGTCCTTTTGAATTGGTTTTCTTGTTCTAATAGTGCTAAAGGCTAAAGTTTACAAGAGAATTGTCGCGAAGAGCAACAACTCCTTGCCAAACTAAACATGATTTACAAAGATGAGCATTGGAAATACTTTCCGTCACAACAGTTCTCATTCTTACCAATAAATTGCGAACTTTTAAGGTAATTGTAGTAAAAACCGAATCATCCTTTGTAAAATGTTTACGGCCAACTAATTTTTCAGAAAGCCATTTATTTGTTGTTTGTTTGTGTTGTTGCCAATGAGATGCTATCGCTATCAGTGATCTCAAATTAAAGTAATACCATCGACAACTTGAAGTCAAGGTTTGTAGTTTGCAATAATTATACCTGATCTAAGTCAATAGTAAAACGAGTGAAACCATTCTCAACTTTACAAGATTTGCAGTTGATTCATGTTTTATGCTTTCGCTCTGTTACTCATAGTAACAGAGAATCGATGCGTCCTCTTTAATCCTTCAACTTATGTATATATATATATATAATTATACTCCAAGAGATAGGTTATTTGAACATTTACTGCAACTCTGAGTTTCATGCTTCTTGCGAAGCAATCATCAGGCAACTGCCAGAAATAACGGTTACAATCACAGAAATTTGAAATACAGAACAATGGATACGTACGTGACGTCTAGGCACGTCATTACATCATTACATTTTTTAACATGAATTTCCTAACATGTCTACAACACGATGACAGCTCATTTCTTTTGTTTAGACTTGCCATTTCCGGTTTACAAATGATAAAATACTTTTCCCACAAACACAAATTGCATCTCTTGGTTACATTGGAGTAAGAACTAGCTTGTTTTACCTTGCACCATTTGATGTTATACTTAGCGTTCTTATCTTTAAGACTCCATATGTATTCTCTAAGTTCGGTAGCATGTTTGTAACGCTCGTTTCGGAATGAGCTTACATGGTTTCTATAACGCAGTTTAAACGCAGTGTCACAGAGTCCAATGTATGTTTCCTTTGTGGTTTCTGTGGTGACCTCGGCCTGATAGATGACGCTTTCCACATTACAGTTTCCATCCATGGGACACTCGTTAGGTTTCCTACAATTGCAGCTTTTCTTAGTTTGAGTACTAGTGGGTGCGGATTTGCTAATTACGGCTTTGTTATGGTTGGATATGATTGTAAACCGGAAATGGCAAGGTAAAGATTTCTTTTATTTTGCTATTTGTTTTGGACTTTTGTTCACGATCGGTGGTTTGATAGCGTCTCGATTAACACTTACCTCCTTAACTTTATGATCTCTGTACTTATATAATAAACAAATTACTTCATGATTGGCTCGTTTGTACGATTTTTATTACACACTCGTTGTGAAGGATCGTTAAACTCACTCGTTCGCTTCGCTCACTCGTTCGTTTAAGCGATCCTTCACAACTCGTGAATAAAAATCGAGAGAGAGAGAGAGAGGAAACCTATATTTCGACCAACTTGTCAGTCTTCTTCAGGGTGAATGAAGAAACATTTCTACTACGCCACTGAAATACGAAAGTGTGCGCTACGGCTTTGATGAAAACCGTAACTAACCGTAACAATTCAAACATAAGTAACATCCGTACGTGCCAATGGACAACATACGCGCGTGCCTACGGATAGCATAAGGACGGAGAGCATACGAGTTACGCTAAAAATAAAAGGGAAGTAAGTGTAAAAATAAGGGAAAATAGCAGACAAATTACCCAGTATAAAGTATGTAATAGGCAATTCTGTATTAGAAACAGAATTTTACTTTCGGCTACGTTCCCCTCTGTTCTGGGTAAAAAAGAAGTCACTCTCATTAAGCCCATCCGGTTTCAAGGATCGGAGCCAATATGCCCATTGCCCTTCCTTAGCAAGCAGATCGTCTTTTGCATTAACTTTATCTATAAGTTGTATGCTAACATCTTGAAGTCCATGATGCCCATGACTATAAAAATGCTTATAGATAAGATCATCGCTCTCCTTATTAACAGCAGACATCCTAGAGTGGGCTCGTAAACGGCTCTTGTGGTTGTTGAACTTTAACCTAAACTTAGTGGTGGTGGAGCCTACATACTGAAAACCACAAACTTATATATATACATAATGTTTAGTTTGATCTTATTGCTAAAGGCGCCAGGGACTAATGAAATGTTTGTCATCATAAAGAATTTAAATGACAAGGTTTTCAATACATACGTGGTGTAGAGTGCATTTGAGCTGCACTTGTCGTCATCCAATAGTTTGCTGCCAGAATAAAGAACAAACATTAATATTAGTACTGAAAAAAATACAAGAGTATGTACATTATCATTTAGATTTTGTTGTAATTTACACAATCTTTTGCTGTAGCAGATATAAAATGAAGAACAATTTACACGTACAGTACTGTAACAAACAGAGTACGCTATATGAACAAGTACAGTACGTGTACATGTAGACTCTGTTCAAGTAAGATTCTGTTTCTTGGTGGCATAAAAAGCTTTTCAATACATACGTGGTGTAGAGTGCATTTGAGCTGCACTTGTCGTCATCCAATAGTTTGCTATCAGAAAAATGTTCAAACATTAATATTAGTATTTAAAATCATGTAAAGTCAAGCACACTTTGCTTCAGCATCTTCTTCCATCTTTCCTCAGGGATTTCACAATGAATCACGTTACTTTTCTTCTTGCGTAGTGTCTTCAAAGGTGGACCACCCTGTGTTAGTGTTGTTGTTATCGATCTGTACAAGGATTATACATTACGGCGGTTGTGATTTGCTCGGCAATAAAGTTTTAGCGCAAATAATTCAATGAAAGATCAAACAAAGTGTCAATGGAGTCCTGTGTTATGTTTTTTGGTCGTTCCGAGGTGTTTGAGGCGACATTTTCTTTTCTCGACCGACGGTTAGAAGAGTCAAGAAAATTGACAAAGCAGCCGGGCAGCACCAAGCCGCCAGCCGGTGACCTCAACGGTCTTGTTCAAGCTGCAGCTGACACCAAACCAAGGAAATTCTCACGTTTAAAACACCAGCATCCGATCGATTAGGGATGTCCTTATATCTTCGCCGAATTTGAGTTTCATCTTTCCTCCTTCATCGTCTTGTTCAAGCTAAAACTGACGCCAAACCAATGAAATTCTCACCTTTAAAACACCAGCATCCGATCTATTAGGGATATCCCCATATCTTCGCCGAATTTGAGCTTCATCTTTAAAAACATTCACCAACAAAGGTGATCCTGAAATCCATAATTAACCTTTCTCAACGTCATGGGTGCAAGAAACCAGACCAAAGGAGTTCCAAGTTCAGTCTATGCGAATCTACCGTCTAGTGCAAAGCGATCGTTGGGAGCTGCCAGGAGGGCTGGGAACTGCCAACGGTCACTTTGCATAAATTGGCAAATTCGAATAGACTCAAATGCTTCGAATTCCTTTGATCTGGTTTCTTGCACCGATCACGTTGAGAAAGCTTGATTATGGATTTCAGGATCGCCTTTCTTAGTGAATTTTCGAAAGATGAAGCTCAAATTCGGCGTAGATATGGGGACATCCCTAATCGATCGGATGGTGGTTTTTCACCGGTTTGGCGTCAGTGTCAGCTTGAACAAGACGAGGACACCGGCCGGCGGCTTGGTGCTGCCTGCCTTGCAATTTTCTTGACTCTCTAGCCGTCGGTTGAGAAAAGATCTCGCAAAATGACGCTTCAAAAAGCTCGGAACGACCAAAAAGCATAACTGACAGGACTCAGTTGACACTTTGTTTGATCTTTCACTGAATTATTTGTTTTCAAACTTTATTGTCGAGAAAATCGCAAGCGCCCTAATGTATTTATCCTTTGACGGATCGATAACAAAAGCACCAACAGAGACTGGTCGGCCTGTGGTGTGTTGTTTATGTCTCTTCTTGCTGACGTAAACTTGAGTCAAAGATCGAATGTGTTCCTAACAGTAGTCGTTGCATGCAGTTGTAGAAAGTGCTTTGGAACAGAAACCAGGGAAAACAAATTGGCCACAGGTATACATGATTTTCTAAAATCTAGTACCAGAGAAATTAAAACTAAATGAAGTAACTCAGATTGAACCCAATCTCGTACCCAGAGTCCTCGGGCTTCTTGGTCAGCGGGTGAGCGCCCGGAAAGGCTCTGGGATAATCGACTCCATTTTCCCAGAAAGCGCTGGTTCCGGTCTTATTGCGCATGCTTGAGTTTAAACGGAAACAAAAAAGAGAAAACAGTAAGCAGTAGAAGTGTTCGAGAAACAAAAATTTTAGCCTTGCACACCATAAAATAAATTGAAGAAATGATCATTGGCTTGTTGTAAGAGCGAGTGAGGATGAACCCTCTGACGCTTTCGGTAAGTGTACTTCTAGTGTTTCAGCATGCATTCCATCGTTCAGAATACAATCGTGCAAGCAACACGATGGACAATTTTTTTGTGGAAACGACACTAATGTCCTCTTCTACCACAATTTGATGTTTCCGTAATTCAGAATGGCTTCGACAAGACCTTATTCCACGGATTTCTCCTCAGATAGACTGATGTAATGTTTTCCCACGGTACTTTTGCAACAGGAATAATGCGGTATTAAGACATAATTCAAACCCCGTCGTTTTATTATTTTTGTGATTTATATATTTTTGAGGTAGAAAAAACAAACAGCACTGAAAATAGTTTTAGATTTTGAATCTTCCTCCAAATTGTGTGGTTTCCAAAATACTTATCGACCTCCTGTCGGACTGCCGTTGTTACGCAAGCGGCCAATTAAAAACATAGTTCAAATCCATTATCCCAGAGTCTTTCCGGGCGCTTACCCGCTGACCAAAAAGCCCGAAGACTCTGGATACGAGATTGGATTGAACCTTGTTATGTTAACGGGACACAAAGAAAAGAAAGGACGCCGACCAATCAGTCAGACGAAAAGGCATAACTGAAAAAAATTATATTACGCACAAGAAATCTCCTAAAACACCACTGATGTAATGTTGTTGTAAAGCTAAACAACGACGGGCATGAGGTGCAAGTGCGCACGTGAGGCTGAACAGAAGTATCTACCTACCCATATACTTTTCTGTATGAAAACGTTTCTGAATGAAAAACATATGTGCCGTGAGTGGAAATCGAGCCCGCGTCCCTCTGGTTACTAATCGGGTGTGCCAACCACTGCACCATCACGACAACACTGCTGGCTATTTATTTGTTGTTTGTTTGTGTTATTGCCGATGAGATGCTATCATTATCATTGACCATTTGTAGTCAAGGTTTGTAGTTTGCAATAATTATTATACCTGATCGAAAAACGAGTGAAACCATTCTCAACTTCCCGAGATTTGCAGTTGATTCATATTTTATGCTTTCGCTCTGTCAAGATAATTTTTCTCAATGAAGAGTAAAGTCGATTTAGGTGAGATTTTGATGTTATTAAAAAAGGAAATCTATGGAACGCCATAACAAGTACTGGAAACTATCTGTGTATTTGCCGGGTTTCTGGCTGCAGATCCAAGCTGTGTTTTTACCTAGGCAAAACCTCATCTAACGTAACAGAAAGCCTTGAAAGCCTTTCTGTTGTAGGCAAGTCAGAAGTTTCTGTAGAAACATGTCTTGTAAACTTAAACGTTTTGTCGTTTTCTTTAGAGTTCTTTCTACTGTAACAGAAAGGCTACTTAGGTTTCTTACTTAAGGTCATTCCTGGACATGCCAAGTGAGTATTTCCTTACTTTGTGTTGCATTAAGAGACAGGCAGTTTCCGCTGGCAGGATTCGCGTAAGTTGAATAATTTGCCATGAACCCTTGAGCTGAAGAAGTGGAATGATGAGTGACGAATTGAACTTGTAGGGCATTGCTCATGCTCCAAACACACCAAGAACTTTGATAACCACAGCGTTTTATTTGTATGGAACTCGATGGATAGTTTGGGTCAGATACTTCCACGTAGTCAAATGGACAGTTGCTTCCACCATTTCCCAGATGAAAATGAGAAAACTGCAAGCAAATGTAGCTGTCTGTTGTCACAGTAATAGACCAGATGCAGTTCAGGTCATGTGGGTAGCTGGATGGATAATTCGGACTCGAGAAGTTTCCTTGAAGATCAGTCAAGCTGTGTGCACACGACCCTAGGAAAAAGAAGAGCACTTTGCTGATCTTTCATATATGGAAAAGGACTAGCTAAAGCATATTTGTTTGCTACCCATAATTTGTTTTGTTTCAAGGGAAATGAAAAGGTTGATAATAATCATTTATGCTCACAATCATCTAGGCCAAGACGTATTTATAAAATGCATGTTTGCACTTGATTGAATGGTTGTTATGGTTGTGCAGCAAAAAGGTGAAAAAAAAAATATAATCACAGTAGAAAAGACATTACTGGATTCCTGCCTTGAGTCTTAGCATTGACATTAGTTCCAGTGAAGAAATGACAGAGGAGCTCCGCTTTTCGGCTTAGCTGAATATATATGAGGTTTGAAAGGACCACGTCCCCCTGATTACCGGTTGGGTGTGATCACCACTACACTATCAGAGCAACCATGCTGGCTACATACCCAATCTGGATAGCGAATGGGAGTTACGTGGTCATCCCGGGCCCATGTTTTTCCCCAACTAGATGACGCTGGATCAACCAGAACGATGATTCACAGGCGGACGAGAGAAAAGAGGACATTTTGTATATAAGTTACGAGGGTCTCTCGAACCAACAGCGCCAGGAGGATCACGAAAGGATTCACAGTCCAAGCCTAGGCGAAATATAGTTAATTAATGAGGTTTGAAAGGACCAAGGACGGACAACCCCTGGATGACATTTTTCATTGGGAGAAAACCTTTTTATGCACTGAGCGGGATTTGAACCCACGTCCCCCTGATTACCTGTTGATTTTTACCGGAAGTTCCTGTGCATCATGGGTTGAAAATTC
>NC_090888.1:43982575-43987575 GCF_036669925.1 Montipora capricornis | reverse complement strand
ACCTTAGAGGATACAACTGTCACCTCAAAGCAGATCTTTGATAGCTTAATCCGTGATGGCATCCCAGCCTTGGCGGTTCGTTGCCTCCAGTGGGCACCCTATGGTACAGTTCACATCTCCTTCTCCAACTCTGATTTTCGCTACCTTTTTGTGAGCAAGTCCTCCTTCATTGTGGCTAATAGTACCACCGTTCCTCATCCGGCTCGAGCTAAGCTTGTTTTTGTGACTGTGTATGATGCCCCGTACGAGTTACCGGACACAGCTCTGGACCATCGTCTGAAGTAGTATGACCGTATCTACTCTTTCCGCCGTGGAAGGGTTCAGGGTTTTCCCAATGTCTTCAATGGCATGCGCCATTACCGTATGGATATAACTTCCCCTATCCCCTGTTATCTCCGCTTCGGAAAGTTCCTCCTCCGTGTCCAGTATGACAACCAGCCAAAGACCTGCCGCCGATGTAATGTCCTTGATCATCTGGTCAAATATTGCCAAAACCTGGTCTGTTTCAACTGTGATTCCATGGGTCATTTCTCCAGATCCTGCCCTGATTCGATGAAGTGTTGTATTTGTAAGCAACATGATCACGTGGCCATTGACTGTCCTTTCTCCTGGTTCCGGCGCCCGCACTCCTACCGTGACACTGTTGATCCTTCTATTGCAGAGAATGCTCGTGCTGGAGAGACGCTTTCTGATACTGATGATGATGATAATGATGATAATGGCGATGCTGCTGTGAATGATAATGATGATAGTGATGCTGCTTCTATGAGTGCTTCCCTCTCTGCGGATCCGGAAGTTCCTTCTGTTACGCTGCCGGATGCTCCTGTCTTGCGCTGTGACGCTCTAGATGATGCTGATGATCCCAATGACATTTCAGAAGAACCTGAGGTAGCAGCAAGTGAACAGGTCGATCTAGATAGCGCTTCTGCCATCGAGGTGTCCCCGCCCACTGGTGTGCTTCCTTTTTGGAGAAAGCGCCCTCGGCCGGATCGGGATGCCTCGGGAGGTCAGGATTTTGATGTAGATTTGTTTGAGCCCACTTAGCCCCTTTGCCTTCAGGTGCTGCACGATCAATGTCAGAGGCTTGAGCGATAGGAAGTTTATTTCGATCACTGATTATTTTCATAGCGCGAATCTTGATTTTTGCTGTATTCAAGAGACTATGGTTTCTAATGTGACTATCCAGTCCTCCTTTTCCTCCCACTGACGTGGCCCTAGCTTTTGAGCCCCGGCGGTTGGGAGAAGAGGGGGCGTTGCGATTTTGTGTTCTGACCGTTTTCGAGATAGACTTTCAGTTTGGCAAAGGGACTCGGATGGGCGTGTTCTTAGTCTTTTAATCAGTTTTGGTGACATCAATGTCAACCTTGTAAATCTTTATGTGCCTACGATTCCAGCTGAGAGGAGGGCTTTTTCTCGGTCGGCTCATGCATATTTTTTTCCCAACTCTTGTTCTAGCGGGCAATTTCAGCTGTTACGATTCCAGTTTAGACAAAATGGGAGGTAACATTTCTGTCGATTCGGGTTTATCCGATTTCAAATCATCTTGTAGTATTAGAGATGCATGGCGTTTCAAGCATCCTAGAGAGCGTCAGTTCACGTGGTTTAACCACAATTTCAGTATTGCAAGCAGATTGGACACCTTTTTTGTCTCCCGTGTTCTTTGCGATTCGATTAGTGAGTGTAGCATCCTCCCATGTGTCTATTCTGACCATGATTTTGTTGTTTTAGAGCTTGATCTGACAGATCCAGCTAGATCTGGGCCGGGTGTTTGGAAGTTTAATAATTCCCTCCTCCAGAATGAGGCTTTTTGCTCCGAGATCTCTGATTTGATTGATGCATATCTATCTTTTCGCCACGTTTTTTCTTCGACTAAGGAAATGTGGGAGTTGTTAAAGAAGGATTTCAAGTCGACTTCGATTTCTTTTGCTCGTGATAGACGTAAGGAGCTTTCTAGAGATAAAGTCCTTCTGACCAATCGACAGATCGTGCTGAAGCGGCGTTTAGCTTCAGGGATTTCGACATTTTTATCAGAGATCTTGGAGTTAGAAGCCTCTTTAAAATCTATCTTTGACAGAGAGTTAGAGGGTTCTAAAATCAGAACTCGTGCTAAGTGGTTGGAGGAAGGTGAGGCCCCCACTAGGTTTTTCTTTAATTTAGAAAATCAACGACACGAAAAATCCTTAATATCGTCAGTTTTGGGATGAGGTCTCATCTCTTCCTGAGATGACGGAGGCTCATGAGCGCTTTTATTCTGCCCTCTTCGCTGAGGAGGAGATTCATCTTGATGTTCAACGTGAGCTTCTTTCTCACGTTTCGAGCCGTTTGTCGGATTCCGATCGAGAATCTTGTGAGGGCCTCCTTTCCTTAGATGAAGCTACACAGGCCCTTAACCTCTCTAATAGGAATAAGACTCCTGGATCAGACGGTTTGACAGTTGAATTTTATTCAAATTTTTGGTCGGGGCTTGGCCCCCTTTTAGTCGACGTTTTCAATGAAAGTTTAAGTGATGGCGAACTGTGCGAATCTATGAAATCTAGTGTTACTCGCCTAGTATACAAGAGGGATGATCGTAAGGACTTGAAGAACTGGCGTTTAATCTCCCTCCTTAATGTAGATTATAAAATTTGCTCTAAGGCTTTCTCTTTACGGTTAGCTATGGTTTTGAGTTCTATTATCAGCCCAGATCAAACTTGCTCTGTTCCAGGAAGGTCTATCGCTTCTAATTTAGCTTTATTGCATGATACTTTAGATTACATTGACCGCACTGGGGAAACGGGGATTCTAGTTTCTTTGGACCAGGAGAAAGCCTTCCATCGGGTTAATAGGTCTTTTCTGATGACTCTTCTTGAGCATTATGGTTTTGGTTCTTCCTTTTGCAATTGCATTCGTACGCTTTATAATGGTGCTTACATGCGTATTCTCGTTAACGATTTTCTTTCGAATCCTGTCCCTTTGCATCGAGGTGTACGGCAGGGCGACGCTTTGTCGCCTATGCTGTACATCCTGTGTGTGGAGGTTTTAGCTTGCAAGGTTAGAGATTCTCCTGACATCGATGGCTTTCTCCTGCTTGGGGCTGGGAGATCCAGTTTAAAGTCGGGCAATATGCGGATGATACGACAGCAATTGTCAAGAATGACCACTCTCGTTTCGCTCTTCCGTGCAATATCCTTATATGAGAAAGGCACCGGAGCGAAGCTGAATGTCTCTAAGACTGAGGCCATGTGGCTTGGTGATTGGAAAGACCGCCAGGACAAGCCGCCTGGCCTTAAATGGGTGCAAAAAATGAAAATTCTCGGGATGGTCTTCGGTACAGCTGATGTGAATCGTGATAATTGGGAACCTCGTTTGTCAAAACTTGACAAGTCCTTATCCCTGTGAAAGTCGCGGTCTCTATCCTTGATTGGAAAACTTCTGATCTTGAACATTCTTGGTTTAAGCAAACCTCTCTATGTTAGTCGTGTTTTGGATCCGCCCAGATGGGTCTATGACAAGTTAAACCGTTTGATTTGGCCTTTTTTGTGGGGCGCCAGGTTAGAAACTGTGGCCCGTAAGACTATTGTTTGCCCTACGTCTGAGGGAGGTTTGGGTTTGAAAGACTTTGTATTCCATGGGAATGGCTATACGCCTCGTAGCCTTAGTTAACGTTCTTGGCGAGTCGTGTCACAAGTGTTTTTATATGGCTAAGTATTTTTGCGGTGCCCGCTTGGCGCCCCTGCGGCCTGAGTGGTCAACGTTGCGCGACAATCTGACGCCCAGCGCTGCCCAGCCCACTAGTTTTTACGTCTCGGTTTTGAGCTCCCTTCAGTCTGTGAATATCCCCCGCACCTTTATTTTTTCGGCGAAGTCCCTTTATCCGCTTTTTCTAAAGAAGGCTTACACCATTCCGATTCTTCCAGCTTTTTGGTCTCCCTTCGTATCTGCGCGTTTTTCCCTGTCTCGCCATTGGCGTTTAGTCCGTGATGATTTCACCGAAAACTTCAAAAACGACTTAGCCTGGTTAATTACTCTTCGTGCGATTAAAGTGCGTCGCTCCCTTCGTGATTGGGGTTATATAGGATCCTCCCGCTGTGCGTCTTGCCCTAGGGATGAAACTATTGACCATTGTTTTTTACACTGCCCGCGCGTTAAATTGGTTTGGTTCCACTTCTTACCCCTCCTAACTAGTCTCCTGACTTCGCCTTTTAGGCCGAATAGCGCTTTTGTCTTTGTTTATGAGTTCCCCACTCCTCATGCAAAGAACCTCCGCCTTATCTTATACTTGATCAAGTCTATTTGTGTTTGTGTTTGTGTTGTGTTTGGTGTTTGAAAATTTCGAAATACGGCTGTATTTCACAACGGTAGAGAAAACTTCAGAGCCATAATCAAGTATATTACAGCATATGTAAAGGGTAGAATCCTTATCGACAAACACCAGTTTTCCCCGAATAAGTTTCGCTCTTTGTGGGTCCATCCTGCAATTTGCCATTTCCGAGATAATGATAATCTTCTTTTCCTTTTCTAGCTGCTTGTAAATTTCGCTCTAACTTGTAATTCCTGATTATCTAGTTTTGCTTAGTAATGTATGTTGTAAATATTTTTATTCTCCTGAGTAAGGTTTTATAATAGTACTGTCTGCAGTTAGATATAGCTCTTTGGCATTACAAAGCTTTTGCTTTCATGTCCAAATTGAGCACTCTACTGGGATGAGTCATCGCCGCTAGCAACTGCGCATGCTCACTATCTCGCTAGTTTGAGCACTCTGGCATGGCTTAGATGTACCTATGGGACATTTGGGGTGGCTTTATAAGCTTAACCTCCATCCCAGACATCAGCACTGCACTGATGAGGCCCAGAAGGCCGAAACAGTTACTGTCTGCAGTTATATATATATATATGAGAAGAAGAAAGGTGTAGCCATCCCTCAATAGATAATGTAATGAGGAAATAACTTCTTGAGGCATATATGTTTGTAATCGGTTTAATACTTCAAACGTTTCGCCGTTTAGAGCTTCGTCGGTGAA
>NC_090888.1:43975075-43980075 GCF_036669925.1 Montipora capricornis | reverse complement strand
TATCTCTTGGGGAATCCTCCACAGAAACATCCACGATATCCGCACGCGTAAAATCATTGAAACGCTAGAAATCCGCAAGCATGAGAACGTTATGAATGGTTGCAATAGACGAGCTCTAAATCTAGATTAACACCATCAAATTAATGAGCCTTGACTTTCCACTATTGTACTAAGTTTTTTTACATAATCATGATCTTCATTCACCGACGAAGCTAACGGCGAAACGTTTGAAGTATTAAACCGATTACAAACATATATGCCTCAAGAAGTTATTTCCTCATTACATATATATATATATATATATATATATATATATATATATATATATATATATATATATATATATATATATATATATATCTGCACTGGATATGTGACCGATTTTTCCTCAAGAGTGCTCGACAATATTGGAGCTTCGTAAGAGAAAGTGAACTAGTTTTCGTTCATATATTCGATCTACAGATCTGTTTCGTGGGAGTGTATCCCACTCGTCAGGACCTAGATGACAATGTTAATTCGTAGGTTTTTATATACCATTCCCTTGAAATTACAATAATTAGGTGTTTTTTAGTAAAAATTAATAATTAGGTGTTTTTTAGTAAAAATTTGTTTGCATGCCTACAAGTGTTCGCAAGTTCTGTTCTTTTGTTGAGGGTGGCAAGCTCTTGTTTACATATAATGTAGAACTTCTCTAGCGTGCACAATTTGCATCTTTTGGTTGCATTAGAGTATGCCTGTGCCTTATCAAGAATTTTCCATCTGATCGTGTAATCTACTCCCGCTTCCCTTAACTGCCACACATGCTTGCTGAGCTCAGTTTGGTTGCTGTATACTTCATTTCTAAATGATTGTTTGTGATTGGCAAATCTAGACTTAAAGTCTGTGTCGGTTAAACCCACGTAGCATTCACTCCCCTGCTCTGTTGTTACGATGGCTTGGTATACGATGCCCTTAGTAAGGCACTGGTTCTCTAGTGGGCAGTCCTCTTTCCTGCGGCAATTGCAGAGCCTGGCGTCGCTTATGGCTTCTCCTGAGTTGGTTTGCTTCAGCAGGCGCTTGTTGTGTGCGTCGATTGTGCTCTTGACGTTGGGCATACAGCTGTAGGATAGCTTGAGGGTGTTACGGTTGAATATAGGTCTTAAGGCGTGTCCTCTGGGGAAGCATTCGCAGACAATGCGCAAGAACTTCTTTCCAAGGTTAGTTCTCACTCTCATATCGAAGGGTGGGTTGTACCACGTAATATTTCTTTTTCTTGGCCTGCGGATTTTTCTCGTGCTATTTTTTGGGGTGAATCTCAATTTGTATGTGTATCCGCTCTTGTCTAGTGCTGCCTGGTACGCCGGTGCTGCTTTGTTGAATACTTTTTCGTCAGATGAGATGTTCGACAGCCTTTGGTTTATATTCTCTGGGATTCGCTTGATGATGTTCGGTGGGTGATTGCTTTTCGCGTGTACATAAGATGGTACGTTTCCGGGCTTCATAAAAGGATAGTGTTTTCCGGTGTTTAGGTCCAGGGTCACGTCTAAGTAATTTACCACCTTTTTATTCGCTTCAATGGTTATTTTCAGATTTTTGTCGGCGAAGAGCTTGCATATTTGCTTCTTAGTGCTCGCGGTGGTGCGTGGGGGCCCTTGGGATATTGCGAGCCCGTCGTCTCTGTATAGTCCTATTGTGTCACCGCAAATTCTTTTCAGTAGGTTCAGCATGTATACCACGACCAATTCGCATGACTCAGCGCCATCATAGGACCCCATTGTTACGTCGAATAAACCGTCTTTTGCACCTTTCTTTACCCATGGGGCGTCCGGGTTGAATAGCAGTGTTTGTTTTGCATGCATAATAATCTGTTTCTCCGATGGTAAGATGTTTACATGCTCCGATGCAAAATCAATTGCCTCAGACAACAGTTTCTCCGTAATCGATGGGTAAAAATCTACGATGTCAAAACATATGAACGCTGCATTCTGCTTGTTTTCTATTGCGTTGAACCATTCCAGTACTGACTGAGTGTTCCTCCAGAGGTTGACGTTGGTGGATGTGGCAACACTTTTCACGATCTTTTGGAGTATTTCCTTGCTAATACGTCCGATTTCTGATTTTGTAGGGTTAATTAGCCGGCATGTGGGTGTGTTATTAAAATTGGGCTTATGGTCTTTTAGCGTGATGAAAGCATCCCGTTTTGCCATGGTTTCAACCCTGTCTGATAGACCTAGTTTTTCGGCAATTGCTTTGGCGTCCTTGTTGATCCTCGCCTCCTGCCCTTTATTCGCTTTTTTGTATGATTTCTGTATGCTCTTGTCGACGAGGTCTTTGTAGTCGCAAGGTTTCATTCTGTAAAAGTTAGTGGTTTTGTCCGCTTTTACTACGAGGTGGTTATCTTCTTTGACGCTTTTCATATCTTTCCTTAGTTCTCGTTGGAAGTCGTTTACCTGGTCGCTGAATTCAATATCCCTGATCAAGCCGGTCATTCTGTTTTCGAAGACTTTTAGTTCTTCGACCGCGGGTGGTGCACGTTTAGAGTTGAAGCCATATGTCTCTTTTCGTTCGATGTGTTCTTCTCGATGCAGGTAGTGGTAGGCTCTTGTTTGTCTCCGCCGCTTTTACGGTCGTTGAGCACTCTACCGAGACGTCTTCTACAATGGACAAGATATCGTTCAATTATTCCACAAAAAACATCCCTTGCGCGAACCGAAAAACCTATTTGACGACATTGGTTGAAAAAACCGACAAGCTAATCCGTAATATGAGATGGAGAGCCTACCACTACCTGCATCGAGAAGAACACATCGAACGAAAAGAGACATATGGCTTCAACTCTAAACGTGCACCACCCGCGGTCGAAGAACTAAAAGTCTTCGAAAACAGAATGACCGGCTTGATCAGGGATATTGAATTCAGCGACCAGGTAAACGACTTCCAACGAGAACTAAGGAAAGATATGAAAAGCGTCAAAGAAGATAACCACCTCGTAGTAAAAGCGGACAAAACCACTAACTTTTACAGAATGAAACCTTGCGACTACAAAGACCTCGTCGACAAGAGCATACAGAAATCATACAAAAAAGCGAATAAAGGGCAGGAGGCGAGGATCAACAAGGACGCCAAAGCAATTGCCGAAAAACTAGGTCTATCAGACAGGGTTGAAACCATGGCAAAACGGGATGCTTTCATCACGCTAAAAGACCATAAGCCCAATTTTAATAACACACCCACATGCCGGCTAATTAACCCTACAAAATCAGAAATCGGACGTATTAGCAAGGAAATACTCCAAAAGATCGTGAAAAGTGTTGCCACATCCACCAACGTCAACCTCTGGAGGAACACTCAGTCAGTACTGGAATGGTTCAACGCAATAGAAAACAAGCAGAATGCAGCGTTCATATGTTTTGACATCGTAGATTTTTACCCATCGATTACGGAGAAACTGTTGTTTGAGGCAATTGATTTTGCATCGGAGCATGTAAACATCTTACCATCGGAGAAACAGATTATTATGCATGCAAAACAAACACTGCTATTCAACCCGGACGCCCCATGGGTAAAGAAAGGTGCAAAAGACGGTTTATTCGACGTAACAATGGGGTCCTATGATGGCGCTGAGTCATGCGAATTGGTCGTGGTATACATGCTGAACCTACTGAAAAGAATTTGCGGTGACACAATAGGACTATACAGAGACGACGGGCTCGCAATATCCCAAGGGCCCCCACGCACCACCGAAAGCACTAAGAAGCAAATATGCAAGCTCTTCGCCGACAAAAATCTGAAAATAACCATTGAAGCGAATAAAAAGGTGGTAAATTACTTAGACGTGACCCTGGACCTAAACACCGGAAAACACTATCCTTTTATGAAGCCCGGAAACGTACCATCTTATGTACACGCGAAAAGCAATCACCCACCGAACATCATCAAGCGAATCCCAGAGAATATAAACCAAAGGCTGTCGAACATCTCATCTGACGAAGAAGTATTCAACAAAGCAGCACCGGCGTACCAGGCAGCACTAGACAAGAGCGGATACACATACAAATTGAGATTCACCCCAAAAAATAGCACGAGAAAAATCCGCAGAAAAAGAAATATCACATGGTACAACCCACCCTTCGATATGAGAGTGAGAACTAACCTTGGAAAGAAGTTCTTGCGCATTGTCTGCGAATGCTTCCCCAGAGGACACGCCTTAAGACCTATATTCAACCGTAACACCCTCAAGCTATCCTACAGCTGTATGCCCAACGTCAAGAGCACAATCGACGCACACAACAAGCGCCTGCTGAAGCAAACCAACTCAGGAGAAGCCATAAGCGACGCCAGGCTCTGCAATTGCCGCAGGAAAGAGGACTGCCCACTAGAGAACCAGTGCCTTACTAAGGGCATCGTATACCAAGCCATCGTAACAACAGAGCAGGGGAGTGAATGCTACGTGGGTTTAACCGACACAGACTTTAAGTCTAGATTTGCCAATCACAAACAATCATTTAGAAATGAAGTATACAGCAACCAAACTGAGCTCAGCAAGCATGTGTGGCAGTTAAGGGAAGCGGGAGTAGATTACACGATCAGATGGAAAATTCTTGATAAGGCACAGGCATACTCTAATGCAACCAAAAGATGCAAATTGTGCACGCTAGAGAAGTTCTACATTATATGTAAACAAGAGCTTGCCACCCTCAACAAAAGAACAGAACTTGCGAACACTTGTAGGCATGCAAACAAATTTTTACTAAAAAACACCTAATTATTAATTTTTACTAAAAAACACCTAATTATTGTAATTTCAAGGGAATGGTATATAAAAACCTACGAATTAACATTGTCATCTAGGTCCTGACGAGTGGGATACACTCCCACGAAACAGATCTGTAGATCGAATATATGAACGAAAACTAGTTCACTTTCTCTTATATATATATATATATATATATATAGGGTGGATCAAATCATCGTTTCACTTCCTACAGATCTGTTTCGTGGGGGCCGTTGTTTCACCACCA
>NC_090888.1:43947575-43967575 GCF_036669925.1 Montipora capricornis | reverse complement strand
CTCGGCAATAAAGTTTGAAAGCAAATAATTCAATGAAAGATCAAACAAAGTATCAACGGAGTCCTGTGTTATGTTTTTGGTCGTTCCGAGCTGTTTGGGGCGTCATTTTGCGAGATCTTTCCAGACCAAACGAATTCGATGCATTTGAGCCTATTCGGATCTACCAATTAGTGCAACGCAATCCTTGGGAACTATCAGGAGGGGCTGGGAACTGCCAACGGTCACTTAAAACAGATTGGCGACAGATTGAAGAGCTCTGTCTTCCATTGTTTTCCTTCTGCTTTCGCTACTGCAACAGATTTCTTGATAGTCCTCATGAAACGCTCTACTTGACCATTACCTCTTGGCCATAACGGGGTGACTTTTCTGTGGTTGAAACCAAGTGTTTGTGCAAATTCTCTGAACTCTCTTCCATTGAATGAAGGGCCGTTATCAAATTGTATAATCTCTGGTATACCAAATGTGGAGAATGTTTTGTCCAGCTGTGGGATTACCGTCGATGTGGATGTTGAGCGTACTATTTCGACAACTGGGTACCGTGAGTAGTCGTCAGTGATGACCAATAGGTATTAGCAAGAAGGAGCGAGGATGGCACAGTCGGTTAGTGCGCGGCCTTGGTGCAAGAGGTCCTGAGTTCGATTCCCGAAACTCAAATCCTTGTTTCGACTTCTTTCCGTTCTGTGTAGCTTAAGTAGCTTGAAATACCCGTAAAACGGAGCACTGTTGGCGCGGGGGGAGTACAATGAGCGCACCGTCGACCTCAGGTTTGTCAGTTGAATTACTGTTACGAGTTATCGACGTTAAATATGGTTGCTTTACTTTTTTACTTTAAGAAGACAAGTGCTTGAAGTCGACGCTTACTTCCCTCCAAGGAGATGCAGGTAAGGAAGACATTTGTAATGCTTCTCGTGTTGTCCTTGGTGTTGCGATTTGGCATGCACCGCAGGATGTGGTTTTCTTTTCGACCATGATGTTCATGCGGTGAAACCATACTTTTTCTCTTAAAAGCTTTTAGGATTTGACAAAATCCTGGTGTCCTTCATGGGCGAGGTCGATAACTCTTTGTTGTAAGGTATTCGGCTTGACTATTCTTGTGCCTTTGAGAATGATACCGTGGGTTGTGCGTGGAGTTAGTTCGTACTTTACTTTCTCCATAGCCGTATAGATGTCAGTGTCAATGCAGGGCTCTTTTGAGAACTTAAACCAATTTCCAGTGTTTATCGCTTTTGTTACAGCGTGAAGAGTCGGGTCTTGCTTTGTGGCAGCCATGATTTCTTGAATGTCGATTGCTTTTGGAGTTGATGTCTTGGCGATGCAGTCGACAAATTCTTCTCCTACTTTTTCTTGTCTGCTGGACAACTTCGTGTGTTTGGTGGGATGTCTTGGCTTGTAGTCTGCGGGGTTATTGGCTCCCTTGCGATATGCAACCGTCGCTTGATATGGCTGTAAGCGTAACGACCATCTTTCAAGTCGTGCTGGGGTCTTCCATGTTGGGTTACTGTATATGTGAACGAGCGGTTGTGATCTGTAAATACGGTAATTGGCTTGCCGTAGACATAGAGGTGAAAGTATTAGCAGCTCCACACTTTCCTCACGTTCCGTTTGGCTATATCTCTGTTCCGTTGCGGTGAGGGATCTGCTGGCATATGCAACTACTTGTCTTTCGTCGCTGTGGGGGTGTAGCTGACATAGGATGGCCCCTAGTCCTACAGGGCTTGCGTCTACCGGAATCTATGTTGTTTTGTCTGGTTCAAAATAGGCTGTTGCTGAGGCTTTTGCCAGAGCGTATTTGACTTGTTGTAGGGCGTGCTATTGACGGCTAGCCCATTGCCAGGATGTTGACTGCTGTGTTAGTTCTCTGCGTGGTTCGGTGATAGTTGGGTAGTTGGGTATGAACCTTCAGCAATAGTTTGCCATCCCTAAAAAGCTTCTCACTTCACTTCTCACATCTCTTGTACCTTACTGGGGTCGGGTGACATTCCATGTGCTGAGAATACGCATCCGCAGGACGCAAATTGTGGTTGGTTGTAGACGCACTTGTTCCGCTTCAAGGTCAGTCTGCCTATTTACAGGCGTTTGAATGTTGCTTCCAGGGCTTGGTCGTGCTCCTTTTGGGTCCTACTATAGACCAGAATATCGTTGCTCCTGGGATTCCGGCGAGGGTTTCACAGATGATGTTTTCAAAGATTTCTGCCGCGCTTGATACACCAAAGTTAAGACGGGTGTATCGTCGTAGACCAAGATGGGTGCTAAAGGTTGTGATGTTCCTCGATTCTGGCGTTAACTCCAGTTGATTGTACACTTGGTTGAGGTCGAGTTTACTGAACACCGTTGTCCCGTTCAGGCCTTTGATTATCTCTGATTGTTGGTGTTAGATGTCTCTCTACGCTATATGGCCTTGTTTGCCTGCCTCATATCTACACACACTCTCTTTACCGGGCTCACCCCCAATTGCTCCTTGATGTTCATCTTTCTCCAGCGGTTCTTCTAATTGCTTTCTTACATAAAAAAGTACTCCGGTGTGGTTGCGCTACAGCTTGAACCCTCTTAATTGATGTGAATGTTGACCTGTCGCCCTTTTAGCTTTCCAAGACTATGGAATAGGTCGTCATATTCTTGTACAAGCTGATCAACTCTGTCGTCAGAGGTTGGAGTGATGAGTGGTCTAGCAATTTTAATGAGCTCGAGGTCTTCGGAAGCTTGCCAGCTGAGTATTGACACATCAGTTCCTTCGGTCACATAGAAAGTCGCTTCGATGGTCTGGGTGTTGGTGGTTTTAACACGTGCTTTGAATTTTCCAAGGGCTGGTAGTGTGTCATCCGATTTGTACTGGTAAATCTTCGCATTTGTTGGTTCGAGGGTGGGTCATGGCTTGAGTTTGTTAAAACTCTTGCTATCTAACAGGTTGATACTTGATCCAGAGTCAGCAAGGAAGTCTAACCATGTGTCATTGACTCTAACCCTGAACATTGAGTGCTTGTTGCGGTTGTTTCCAATGTTGTGAAAACTGAACAAAAAACATCTTCGTTACTTTCACTATCATCGTTAAGTCTGTGTAGACCAGAGTGAGTTTTCGATCAGCCGGTCGGGTCCCAGCGGCGTTTTGTTGTCTGGGTTTGCTCATGCAGTACTTCACAAAGTGGTTGAACCTTCCACAATTGTAGCATTCACTTCCTTGGGCCGGGCATTAAGACATTCCTCCTTCGTGTGGATATTTTCCTCCACAGTTTCGGCATGTCGAGTTTGATTTTTGCGGCTTTCCTTCAGTTTGTTTCTTGTTATTATGCTTCTCGTATCCTTGAGTGTGCTTTGGGCTAGCGTTGGGGTTCCTGTGGTTTTGGCGCGTGTTTGAGTTGAAATGGCGCTTTGTGCTTGTTACGTTTCGGAGCTTGTTTAGTTCCTTGTCCGACTTTTCTAGGTTAGTAATCCTAGTTTCTGTTAATTCGAAAGTTCTGCCGTAATCCAGAAGATCCTTTAGGCTCACAGTGGGGTCGTTCAGACCTTTGCGTCTAAGCTTGGTCGATGTACAATGCTTGATTTCACGATCAACGTCTGCGAATTCACACGTCCGGGCGAGTGTCTTTACACGCATATGGTAGGATAGATTCGTCCTCAAGGCGTCGATAGCTTTGGTTAGTGTGTTTTCATCTTCTGTCGCCTCTGTGTTTGGCAACGTGTCAAAAATTTCGTTCGTGTCTTCACCTACATATTGTAGAAGTAGTGTTCTTTATCTTGTCTTTCGCTCCTGGCTTGTCGCTGATGTCGAACGGCGGGAAGTGAGGTAATGCTTTTGGCATTGTGTGCTTGTTTTTTAACTTGATATCTAGTGTTCGGAACTGGGTTTAAGGTGAGAAGTTCATTTGGTGTACGGATGAGTCACGTGGTGAGCTGGAGAGGCTCTCTGCAATCAGCTTTACCTCGTCGCCAATGTGATGTTAACCGGACACAAAAGAAAGAACGGACGCCGAGCGATTCCTATCGCATACTGTTTAATCTCAAAGTCACGCGATCGCCACAGAACATTACAAACCTGAAAAGACATGCAGTCGCAAAACAAGGAGACTTTCGTCTGGTTGGCAGTTGAAAATTGTAGTATCCAATTTTCCAACCGCACGCTGTGACGTAAACAAAGATGGCTTTCAACCTTTGCTTATTCGATCGTTCTATATACCTTCTGCCAGTTGAGGGCGGTCATTTAAACTTCAATTGACGGGAAAGATTCTGCAAGGGCGTTATAGTTAGCCGGAATGTTCTTTCTTTATGCTTCTTTTAGTTTGCTCGGAAAAGCAATGCCTCTGAACTTGCTTCGAGTCAGCTCTTTTCTTTTTAGCTTTATTTCTCCATGTAAGTGAGTGTCTCGCAACAAATGTTCAAAGTGTGAAAAGACCCGAGCAAAGAGACCAGATTCCTTTGTTGGGAAGTGAGTACTATCTGCGGAAAATGCTGTAACGTGGTTACGAAAGACCCCTCGAGCTCGAAGGCTCCGATTTTTCCAACTTGAATGCAGCGCTGGAAGGAAGTATGTCACTTCATTCATTTTCTTTCAGTCATCGTTTAGAGTTATCAGACAACCAGAGTCCTTTTAAAGAACATCTGTGTTCAATCTTATCTCAAAAGATACGTGGACAGAAATTTAATACCGGCCGCGCCGCCTCTATTTTATGTATCTGTGTCTGAGGCCAACCTGGTTCACTACATTTATCTCATGTGCAAACACCCTCAAGATACACTACCTTAAAAACTTCAAGAACGTTTATCAGTTTAACGAAACCAAAACATTTAATTCTTAGTTACATCAAGTGATCATGAAGGAATCTGACTTGATAATATGTGCTAAAATGAGTCAATAATTAAGAACTAGTTTATAACTTTATTGGATAATTCTATCCTTGATCTATGGTAACTCCATCAAGTCTGGCCATGGTAATTATTCATTGTTTTTTTTATTTATGCTACCAGTGAATTATTCAAAAGTGATGTTGATGTTCTTAGGAAATCTATACAATGGTGACGAATAATGTGGTCACTGCCACCATACCTGCAGGTTGTACTGGAATGAAACTTTGTGAATGGGTTGTATTTGGGGAGGTGAGAACGTCACTTGACCATCTGTAGATTTATGCAAATGTTAAAATCGGGCATTTAATGTGGGATGTCTGGAAAATACATAAAACTAGGTCTTGTCTTCTGTGCAATGTTTAAAAGGGCAATTCAAGGCGCAGCAGACTTTGTGATAGAATTCTGACACAATATTATTAACTTTATAATTTTGATGTTAGCATTTCATGTTCATTCATATTTATTGCTTATTTTTGTGACAAGTTACCATCTCACTGCAGAGAATAATGTAAATTTATTTAAGGCTAAATCAGGATGAAAATGCATGAAATGTACAGCCATTGATCTTGCATGTTTTAGTCTATGAACTATTCATTATTTAGATATAGTACGTTAATAATATTACCATATCAGTAATTGAGCCAGTATTTAATAACTAATTAATATGTCGCAATAAATCTTGGTCCCAACATCGTTAAGTAAATTAAAATATACATTCGTTTAGGATGATGTAACATCACACACTACTGTGTGAATTTATTTTTACTTCATTCTAGGTGTATGGCAAATTATAGTAGCTGCAAAAAACATGAAGAAAAAATTGGAAGAGAATGTATACCTGGATATTAGGTAAAGGTAAAGCTACACCTTATTTAACGTCGGTAATTCCTTTACCCTCTAGAGGGTAAACTAATTCTCCCAGGAAGCCGATGGTGCGCTTATTTTACTCCCCTCCCCACAACAACTGACAACAACGACTGCACACGAAGTTATTGCACCATCACTTATAGCCGAGGTGAAATCTCCGATTGTACCATCAGTCGTAGCCGTTGTTAAATATCCGATGACGTAATGGTCTTTATTACACATTACATGAGAATTTTGTTTCATAATGCTCATTTGTACAAATCTATATGCTTTATTTTCACATGTGGAAAAGGCTTATACAGCCAATCAGAATGGCGTACAGCTACAGTATTGTGAAAAAGTAATGAGAGCGAAATGCGCGAATTTCGTTCTTTGTCCCTGCGAACTTCTGACGAAATTTTGCTTGAAAATTCGAGCGTCGTTTCGCGATGTTTCCAGCGTAATTTCGCTAAAACAAAGAGAGAAAATTCACCACATTTTCGAGCCCAGTGCGAAAAACCAAAAGCGTAATTTCGCTTGTTGTACGTGAAATTTCGAAGTGTGGTTTGCAAAGATCGATCACATATCGATCGGCTATTCAGTTTTGAAAACAACTGCAGTCACTTTGACAGCACTTTGATGATCAGTACATGTATTTTGGAAATAGTTCAGTAGTTGTGTCCATTTCAATTCTCTACAAAATTCGCCCTTTGTAGTGTGTTTTATTCATCTTTCTCGGCAGAGAAGACTCAACAAAACATATGCAATTTCAATCCTTTGGTTGTGAGGACAAACTGTTGTCAACAATGCAAAGCCTGTAAATATAAAAGAGCCGGCGAGTGTTATCTTGTAATGGTTCCCGGGTCTACATTTGTATTACACCAGAAATGTTTATCGACATGATGTCTTATACGTATGAAAAGCTTATACTTACCAATTTTCAGGATAACTTTTAACTTTTTGGCAGGCGCCAGCAAGTCATCGCAGTGAAAAGAACATCAATGGTTCCATTTCCATTTGATGAGAAACTTTGAATTCAGCGGTAAAAGACTTTAAATACATAGCTTAAAAGCCTTGGGTGATTGCAGCTTCTTTGTTATTTTTTTTTTTTTTGACCAGGGAAGAGCACTGTACGATACCTTTCGACTTTCATTCCACACATGTGCGAGTTGTCAGTGAATGCGAATTTTCGCTCGAAATTTCGGAACGAATTATCGGTCAAAGCGAATTTTTGCTCGAAATTTCGGAACGAATTTTCGGTCAGAGCGAATTTTCGCTCAAAATTTCGGAACGAATTTTCGGTCAGAGTGAACTTTCGCTCGAAATTTCGGAACGAATTTTCGGTTATAGCGAATTTTCGCTCGAAAATTCGCGTCAACTTAAACAATAGGCATTGCGAAAATTCTCGTCTTATGTTACTCGTTGTTTGTGTCAAAAACCCACACTCGCTCGTTCCTCGCTCATTCGGGTTTTTGACACAAACAACTCGTGAATAAAACCCCGTACGCCGCACTTTCTATGACGTAAACTATATTTATTAATCCGGAACTTTCTTCGGGATATATTTGGGTATGAACGATACGATAATAACACTTTTAACAACTTACAGCTTTCTTTCTTAAAAGTCACGATTAAATATAATTGTTTTTTTTACATGAGTAAAGGGCTTGCAAAGTAGTCACACGAGTCACATAATTCAAGAATTAAGTTGTCCACGGCTATCTTTAGTACGGTGGTTATTTCCCTACCAATGAAACTTGTATTCAATACTCGCTTCGAATCAAGTGCTTCAGTAACACAAAAAGGCAATATATTTTGTACTAAATAAAGAGTGGAATATTCATAGAAATTACAGACCCAAAATCACTTGATCAATCTGTAGCTCAACGAACTGACAACAACGGCTGCACTTAAAGTTATTGCACCATTACTCATAGCCGTTGTCAAATCTCCAATTGCACCATCAGTCGTAGCCGTTGTGAAATCTCCGATGACGTAATGGTCTTAGCTTTCTTTCTTGAAAGTCACGATTACATGTTTCAATAAGAAACAAAGATATATATTTAAAGAAAGAGCGGACTATATTCATAAAATTTAAAGTACATGGACGTTTTAACAGCTTTTTGGCGAATAAACATCCTAAGTTGCGAGACTGGAAGTCCCACTGACTATGTGGCCGAGTGGAAGGCTTGTTCAGCTCGGCGACAAAACGAAAAAAAAATAAATAAATAAACCGATTGCAGAGCAAGAACCGTGCTAGGCCCATGGCCGCGCGGTTAATAACTCTTCTCGGTTAAGAAGGTGTTCCTTTGGAACTCGCCCCAGGCCTTGGGCGGAAATGATCATTTTGAAGCCGAAATTACCCCTTTGCCAAGCATTATCATAGTGTTGCGAAAAAACGAGCACGGTGACCCCCCATTTTTAATGGTTTTATTTACTTGCAATAGATACACGGAAAACATATTTTAAGGAGAAAAGAAGTTGGATCGTAGAAGTTGTAGTATTTACATATAAATGACGTGAAACTACATTTGGAGCCAGACACTGAGTGCAAGGTGATAACTGCAGCGGTCCAATTTGCTTACATTTCTTTGCAAGATTGAGCAATTTGAAATCACTGTACTTAAAGATTATAGCCCAGACAAACATTAGTTCAAGTTTTCAGTAATACTCAATAGCTTTTGCTACATGACAACAAATTTTCCGGTTGATCTAGTTTCGAACGCTTCTCGCGTAATTCGGTACAAAACACTTAAAATAAAGAGCATACAGCGCAAGAACAAGCACGGTGACCCCATTTTTTTATTGCATTTTTTAAATGTCCTATGTATGAATATCAATTGTGCCAAGTTTGAAAAAAATCTGGATAATACGGCATTTTCATGGGAATTACCTTAAGTATAATTTTTAATATCTGGAACTAACTGATATTTATTGCAATAAAGGCAAGAGTTTTATTTGCAGTATATTGCATTTAAGAATGTCATTTCATCTTGATAATTTGGCCCAGAGTTGAATTCACATCCCAAAGTGCCAAGTTTCGTTGGAAATTACGGTTACTTTTAAAGAGAATTTTCGTGCGCCATGCCACTTTTGAGGGGAATCTTTCAAAGCAGTTCGTTTCTTCACAAAGGTCTGCTTTTCATGTTAATGGCGATTGCTGGACCAAGCCTTATTTGCTAGATTTGACCAAAAGTTACGTGAATATTGACCCCATTCTCTGATTTGGGAGAGAAAATTTCAGTTGCGCATCAAGCATACGCGGTTTTATTTAACATTTCAAGAGAGGAAAATGTTCAGAAGGTGTGAAAATCACGTATGAACAATACGGAGACTTTCGATGTCGTAGTCCAGAGAAAAGAACACTTTTCTGTAATGTTAATAATAAATAATGATAATAATAATAATAATAATAATATAATCATGGCAGCGAGTACAGCGACGAATAGAGCGGACCGCGAGTAGAGCGGACGTGTGTTATCAGCTCTGATAAGATTTCGTTCTCAACGCAAGCAAGCCATGTCTCAAGCACCTGTGCTTATCCAGAAAAGTGTTTAATATTCATTGCGGACTGTCGCGCCGTTTGGTGTCTCTTGACGAGTGAAATTAGAGATTTTGTTTGATTTTGTCCTACGATTATGGCGATTGTGAGATGTTCCGGCAGCAGCGCCGAGGATGCAGGATAAAATAGACCGAGGAAATGAACACCTTCCTACTGGACTGTAAAAGTAAAGCTCAGAGGCTCGGAAAGTCTGAGAATCCACCTCGAATCGAGAATGGCAGAAAGAAGGATACATGCGGATAATGAAAGATGAACCGTGGGTCGCTCCGGGTTTCGGACATTTAGACCTAACAAGTCAAAATTTACGGGACCAGGCGCGGCTGGAGAAGTCTATAGCAGATGTAAGAATCGTGATGGCTGAGAGTGTAGGATTGAGAGTTGAGGAAGGGCATGCGGAGGAATCGGAGAGAAGAGAAGTTAATAATGTTTGCAAACTTGGACCCGAAAAATTTGGTACTGAACCATTAAAGATGCAGATTTGCATACGATAGCTGACGAGGCTAGCCCCGCGGGGCCGATCATTGTACTTAGTCAAGAAATACTCGAATTGATACACTCATTAAATGCAATTCTCGCTTGTGTGAATACCCAGCAAGACGAGTTTAGCGATCGGAATTTTGATACGCGTATAAATGAAATACGAAGAATTGGACTTCGACCTTGGTAATAGTGAAACAGCTTGCACTTCGATTACACCATACGTCGAATTTCTCATGAATTCACGTCTTAAAAAAGTTTCTCTTCATTTTAGATGCTGCATTGGTATTTTGACCGCTCTTCTTTTGCTTTCTTGAGGAGAATCAATCACTATTTGTCCGGTTCCAGCTCAACGGCACCCACGACTCGACATGGTAACATACGATCAAAACTCCTTCCAAACAACAAAATCAAAGAAAAAAGGAGCAAAGAACGACAAGGAATATAAAGTTAATTTGTTTCTGAACGCCACAGGATATTTGTTTCACTAAAGCGACCACGCATGGCCTTTATTGTGTAAGATATTCACACCCACACACTCCTTTGAAAAAGTTGGCGAACTTTTTCAAAAATTTTGGCATGCTGTGACGCATGCGCCACCGGTGACACTGCTCATTTAAACATATAACAAATAAAATTGTTTGTAGCGGAGCTCCGCGCGTGCCCACGGAGCACCAAAGTTAAGAAAATATGGTAAACCCATCGATTTGAGAAAGTTTGGTTTTATAGCCGTGACGTCATCAACGTCCGTACGTCCGCCCCTTCATGTATGCCAATGTGACCAGTACACGTAACCATATCACGGGCTCAAGTTTAGAGATCATCGAGGAGGCAATACTCCATTTGACAACCATTTGACACTGTAGCTAGTTTACAGCATACAACTTTGATATTGGACATCAATGTTATGGTCAATTGACACCTGTCAAAACAAGGTATCCGCTGACCAGTATCGCGGTTTCAAGTTTGACCTTATCGAGTTCAGTTTTTTTTTTTTGACCGCTGACCCTGAACTAGTTGTTGATTGGATCGCAGGCTCAAGCCGGGGAGGACACTCACGCTCACACCTGAACGAGGCTTAATTTTTCGTTTTCTTTCTGTGGCTCGACGCGGCTACACAGCCATGCTACATCAGTCGATGCTTTTCGTGTTCAGGTATGGTTTGGAAAATATATTTTTCTTGCATTTTTCGCTGGTTTAAATCCAGGTTTAACATAATAAAGCTGTAGTTATTCAAGTCAAGCGTTGGAGGGATATAAACTTAAGGCTGAGTGTTTATTTTTAATTTGTTTAGGGCTGCTTTTTGTTCTGAATTGCAGTTTTTGGTATGCCTTAAGATTTTTGATTTCGAATCTACTAAGGTTGCAAGATGCCTGGACGGCCTATGTCAGAAGAACAGAAACGAAAGAAGAGAGAAATAGAACGAGAACGACAACACGGTACACCAGTAATAGCTTAAAGTTGGTGGAAGAAGTTACTCCACAAATTGTTTTCCTGGACACTAAACCGTTTGTTATTTTTACGGATGAGTTATTTCAAGTGGTGGCATATTTCTAAAACGTGGTTTATTCGTTTTTCCTTTGTTCAGGAATGAAACTCGAATTTTTATCGTTAACTGGAATTAAATAACAATCATCTGTACTCTTTTTGGATAGAAATAATCGATCTTTTGCTGGTTTGTTTGGCTTTAAAATGCGAGCGAAAAAGAAGTTTTTTTTACTCTGCTTGCCTAACTGTTTTTCGATGTGCATCGAAAGTGAAAAGAATTTTGCACTTATGTTCTAAACAGGCAATCGCAATGAGTTCTCGTAAAAGTATAAGGAGAAATATCAGCAGCTTGTGTTTCCAGAAGTTTGTTTAGAGAACGTACAGGTAATTTCTTGGAGATCTTGTTTGAAGTTTGTCCTTTGTAGCCGATTCTGGTTCTAAGCCAAGCTGGCGTGTTTCAATGAAATACATCAAATTGTAAATGATCTCGTTTTCAGAGATAAAGTGGAATAAATGAAGTACATCAATAAGACTCCTTGTTTGACCTTGAACCGACAAAGACGATCTGTCACCTCATGAGCTATAGTGTCTGTTCGCGTGACGTCACAAAAATTCCGAAAACGAGGCGCCGCCATCTTGGAGGAGTAATGTTCTATTTGTAATGGCGGCAACTGAAGCGTGTCCTTCTGAGAGCGAGACAAATGCCAAGTTTATTCTGCCTGCCTATGGCGAGTCATTATATTTAATTACAGGGCAACATAAGGAGAAGATATGTGGAGGAAATAGCGTCCATTGGTATCGACCCTTTCCTTATTCCGCAAGAAAAACTGTACTCCGGAATGTCTTCCTCCAGTCGAGTCGTGCGATCTTCTGTCATATCTAGTGCTCGATACGAGTTTTATACAAAGGAGCAGCTTAAAAATTTCAGAAGTCTCCTTGCGTACAACCATATGGTGTCCGGCTTTATTACGAGTATTCTTGGACAAACATTGCGAGATGAATACGGTGTTCATGCAAAAGTGAGACATCCAACGAATGAATGATCCGCACGTGCCATTGTGGATAATATCCACCAAAGAAGGAACTGTTCTTTCAGCTCACTGTGCTGGGTGTATGGATTTGAAGGATTTCAAAGGCCAACACTTGGTCCAATAAGAGCCTATGACATTATCAGTGGTGAATTCATACAGATTTTGAACACTGGAGGTAACCACTGGGTATGTTTAAGTTCCATTGGTTGCTTCAGTGGCCATGTTAATTTATATGACAGTTTCTTTCATGATGTTGTCTGTGACGACACTGAGGAACAGGCAAGAAGTCTACTCGGACAGGAATTCAGGGGAATTAATGTTGTCCCTATTCAGCAGCAACTAAATGGATCTGACTGTGGGGTATTGCTATAGCATTTGCTACGAGCCTTGTTTTTATGCAAGACCCCTTGACTATTTAATTTGATATCCCGAAGATGCGTCCTCACCTTTCAAGATGTTTGAGGTCCAGTCGAATGGAACTTTTTCCAACCGTTGATCTTTAATAATGAACATTTTCCCAACTGTTAACCTTTTAAGCCCTAACAGCGAGGAAGCAAATAAGTTCTCCTGACCTTACATTATCACTACCTAATGAAACATACAGTTCAGGAGAATGAATAAAAGGACCATCTAAGATAAAATGTGTCAATGTTTAACTGAACAGTACCATAAGAAATGCACTGTATTGCAGAACTTGATATGGGGCTTAAAAGGTTACATTCTTCATTGCACACAGTTATATAAATTATGTAAATACCCTTGTTGTTATGATACGCTGTAAGTGACCATTGCCACATCTTGTACTTGTTTATTGGGAAAAATCCCACAGATTGTTGCGAGTGTGGCCATGCTTCTTGGTGGATAAGACAAAACTTCGGGTAAAAACACAACTCAGTTTTATTCCAACATAGATTTCTTCCACAACATTCACCATGTGGGCTGATGCAATCTGCCTCAACCTGGTGTTACAAGATATCGTTACATTTACGGCCGATTACAAGGAAAATTACATGTTGAGTTTGCTCCCAACACCCCCACTCAAACACAACATGGGGTTTGCTACATTAGCCTAACAGGCTATCGAGTTTAACTCTATTTACAGGCTTGGTAAATACGTCTGCAACATTTTTGTCTGTAGGTACATAAGTTAAGCTCACAGCTCCGCTCTGAATCTCCAGTCTCACATAGTGATATTTTACATCAATGTGCTTTGATCTTTTGTGATGTACAGGATTGTTAGCTAATGCAATCGTTCCCTGGTTGTCTACATATATACAAACGTTCTTACAAGGATGACACATTAGATCAGCGAAAAGTTGCCTAAGAAATTTAGCTTCTTGTGTAGCAGTGGCTAAAGCTACATATTCAGCTTCACATGAGGACAATGCTACAATAGATTGTTTTCTGCTTTTCCACGAAATCAGTGAGCTCTCATCACATAACTTGAATGCATAACCACTAATGCTACGTCTATCATCAGACATAGCCCAGTCTGAATCACTATATCCCACTAGTTTCAGCTGCGTTCCCTTAACAAACTTTAAGCATCTGTCATTAGTACCCTTTAAATACCTCAGCACTTGCTTAGCCATCCCATAATGCGATTTCATTGGCTTTGACAGATGTTGGGATAGATATGTCACAACATAACACAAATCGGGTCTTGTGCAAGTCATGAGGTAAATCAAACTTCCAACAATTTCACGATACAGTTTTACATTTTCAAATTCGCTTTCATTGACTGCACTGGTTTTGTTAGCGCCCAGCTCACATGGAACTGCTTTTGGCTTGCAATCAGACATGTTGAACCTTTCCAGAATCTTTTCCACAAACTTTCTTTGATTCATTTCAATACAGTCCTTTCCACACTTGAATTGGATA
Organism: Montipora capricornis; assembly: GCF_036669925.1. Lineage (NCBI taxonomy): Eukaryota > Metazoa > Cnidaria > Anthozoa > Scleractinia > Acroporidae > Montipora > Montipora capricornis. The sequence goes on along the minus strand of NC_090888.1, from coordinate 43,953,451 downwards.
CTTAGAAACCATGATAAAACACCTAGGTCTTTCATTTTGAATCTCATCATACTAGACTCTTTGGCCTTTTTCAACACATCAGTGTTACTACCTGCAATAATGATGTCATCGACCCATACAATTGCAATTACTAGGCCAAATTCAGTACTCTTAACATAAACACATGGATCAGCTAGGGACTGTATAAACCTTTCTTGTGTTAAATAACCATGCAACAAACAATTCCAATTCCGACCACTCTGTTTCAGGCCATATAAGGATTTCTTTAGTTTACATACAAGCTTTTGACCATTGGGGCCTTTTCTCTCATAACCTTCAGGTTGCTCTATGTATAACTCACAGTCGATGGGAGCATTTAAATAGGCCGTCCTAACATCCATCTGATGTACTATCATACCCATCTGAATTGCTAACTGCATTAGCATACGAACTGAAGTTATACGAACAGTTGGTGAAAAAGTTTCATGGTAATCTATACCTGGGGCTTGGGAGTAGCCCTTAGCAACAAATCGTGCCTTGTATTTTTCCTCCCCATTGGGATCTAGTTTTATTGCATACACCCACTTCCCCCCCACTGAGGTTCTACCCTCTGGTAAAGGAGTGAGCTCAAATGTTTCATTGTCCCATAATGCATCTAACTCCTCATTCATTGCTTCTCTCCACTTACTGGACTCTGGGGATGAGATAGCATCTTGGTAGGACTTTGGAACATTACTTACTCTGTAACAGAAATCAACTGTGCAATTTGCAGCATCATCAACTGCATTGTCAAGTTCCTCACCAGTTACATAGTCATCAAGATACTTTGGTCTGGCACGATCTCTACTGGGGTAACGCCTTGTACTTTCCTGCCCATTTTCAGGTTTTGGCATTTCAGGTTCTGCTGCTTTAACAGAATCAGGTAGTAAGTTCACATTTTCATCAAAAGTGTCAAACTTCTCAGTGAACTTGACGCATCGGATTTTCTTGACATTGTTTTGATCAGGGTAATAAACAAGAAATGCAGGACTAGACCTGTCATAACCAACGAAAATACCTTTCTCAGCCCTAGGGTCTAATTTGGTTTTGTTTTGAACATAAGCATAGCACACAGTACCAAATGCATGCATGTTAGACAAATTGGGTTTGATACCTGTCAAGTACTCATAGGGGGTTTTACCTGTTCTGGGGTTGTAACATCTGTTCCGTATATAAGCTGATGTCATGACAGCATATGTCCACAGCTGCTTGGGTAATTCTGCATCAATTAGCAGGCATCTAGCCATATCAAAAAGTGATCTCCAGGCTCTTTCAGCCGTTCCATTTTGATGGGGTGAGTAGGGAGCTGAAAGTTCATGCTTAATGTGGTTTTTCAACAGAAGGGATTTGAATTCTTCACTAATGTATTCACCCCCATTGTCGGATCGCAATCGTTTCACTGTACCATACGGTGCAGTATCAGCCAAGAATTGCTCAGTTGCCCTAACAGCATCACTCTTATTTTTGAGAAAATATACTCCGAGAGCACCTGAATAGTCATCTACAAACACCATTGCATACTTGTGACCATCTTTTGATTCTGGAGTGATAGGACCTGCTAGGTCACTGTGGACTAACTGTAGGGGTGAAGATGCACGACAGTCTGGCTCCCTATTTCGATATTGGGACATTTTCCCTTGCACACAAGTGTCACAGTCAAGCTTACCCTTTGTGTTAATTTTCATCCCCTCAACTACATTCTCTAATTTGAACACATCATTCATATTGCAGTGCCCCAGTATTTTGTGCCATACTTCAGCACTGTAAGCTCCACCACTGGGATTTGTATAGTTAAGATAATACAGCTTACCATATTTCTGTATGGAAAATTTCGTACCATCTGGGGCACTCAACTCAGAGGAATTTGGTGTCAAATTTACAGCACCTCCCTTACTGACTGCTGCTTGAACAGAAAATATGTTCTGCTTATAGCTAGGTATGTACAAAGCATCTTCAAGAAAAACTTCATGGGGAACCCCCCTAAATCATGTAGAAGAACTTTTGCTCTGCCCTTGGCAGATACAATACCGCATGCTCTACTACCATCCGCTAATTCTATGTAATGGTTCGCGGGGTTAAACTTGTCATCAAAATTCAAAAACTTAGCTTTGTCATTAAGAATGTGAGCAGTAGCTCCAGTGTCAACTAACAAAGAGTTATCTCTAATGGTATTAAAATTGTCCACAGTCACTTTGAACGCAAACGAAGCGTCCTTTTTATCATCACTCACGGTTTTTGCAGTGTCTTTCTTGCGACATACTTCCGTATTGTGAGTCTTCGATCTGCAGTGGCTGCACCATCGGTTGTTTTCCTTCTTAGGATTCTTCTTGTCCTTAGACCGGCACTCTGGCGATTTATGTCCAAGCTGGCCACAGGAATAGCATGTCACAGTGGCTTTTGGTGGCGAGTTCTTCTTTTTACAATTCATGACGCTGTCTTCGCCAGTTTGTGATGGGGTACGTGATTTCTCCGTCTCTTCGTAGCTCCTCAGTGCGATCTTGAACTCTTGGAACTTCATCTTGTCTTCCTTTTCATCGCGCTGCGAAACAATGGCTGAAAACGTTTTATATTCCTCAGGTAAGCCTTTTAACACCATAGCAATCAAAAGGCTGTCACTGACTATCTCGTCGGCCGATTTCAGTGATGCAGCTGCAGTTTCGGCCCGTAATACATAATCCGTAATACTCTCAGCATGGCCTTTTTGCAGTGAAGTAAGTTCGGTGTAGAGCGCAAGAACACGTGGTTTGCTTTTGCCCATGTAATGATTCCTCAGTATTTGTAGAGCTTTCTTGCCATCATCCTTCGCATCTCTCATGACCAAGGATAGGCTACGGTCATCTAAACACTGGATTAGTTGGGCGAAAGCATCAATGTTCTTGACCCTATTTTCCTCATCTAGCTCGCCTTCTGCTAGGATAACATCGTGCAACTTGTGTAGTCGCATAAATCCAAGGAACTTAATTTCCCAAAGCTCGTATTTCGTTTCGTCACCATCAAACATTAGTCGTCGACTGGGCCCATAACCTGTTGCGAGTGTGGCCATGCTTCTTGGTGGATAAGACAAAACTTCAGGTAAAAACACAACTCAGCTTTATTCCAACATAGATTTCTTCCACAACATTCACCATGTGGGCTGATGCAATCTGCCTCAACCTGGTGTTACAAGATATCGTTACGGTTACAAGGAGATTCACTTGTTGAGTTTGCACCCAACACAGATGAGGGACAGTGATTTCCAGGTAGTACCCGCAAAGATTAAATCCCAGTAGAGAACTAATTTTAAGGTAGAATAAAAGGACCCAGTTATCTTGAGAGGCATTTCTTCATTCTGTACTAAAGGGATGTGTGGAATAAGGCCCCAGTTACAAATGACTCCTGATATTAATACATGTATTAAATTCTCCCTTTGATTATTGAGCATAAACAAGACAAATTGGATGGAGAATCTATCAGTTCATCAGGAGACACTTGAGGCTTCATTCTAAAGAGCTAGAAATATTGTTGTAATTATTTTACTGCCTCTCCAACCCAGTGTTAGATATTAAAGGAGGATCACACCATCCATTCAACAATATTTTTATATTTGATCAATTTTATTACCCTTGTCCATGGATAAAAATATCATTTATTACTAAGGCTCACCATATTTTCTACAGGATCAGAAAATTTGATCAGAACAGTGTCAAGTATCTGTGTGGTAGGCTAATATGAACCTTGCAATAATATATTTGTATGAAAGAAAGCTAGATTATTAAAATTATACAATAAAACTATTTACAAAGGAAAGCTAACATATAAAAAACCAAATACATGGTCAAAACGTCTCTATAGCAGACACCAACTTGTTGGTCAAAAATATCGAGACAAAAGAACTTAAGCTAGCAAAAATATAGTTTTGGTTTTCAAAACTGACACTCTTCGCTACTAGTTGGCTGTAACATATATACCTCTTACTAACCGAGTTCGAGGTCCGTACTGTAAGTTACGGACCGAGTTTTTTCCCGTTGATTTATGGCCCAAGCGCGAAGCGCGCGGGCCATAAATCAACGGGAAAAAACGAGGATCCGTAACTTACAGTACGGACCGAGAAAACGAGGTTAGTAAAATATTTATTATATCGCTGAGGTTAACCGGCGCGCGGGCAAGGAAACTAGTCAAAGTGAAGCGGAAGGTTCAACTGCCACAAAGAATGCCGTGCCAAAATCCCAAAAACTAAATCTTCTTGGCTGTTAAGTTTGAAATAGTTGCTTGCAAGATTCAAACAGTTTTCAGTACAAGTTTATGCAACAGAAATGACATGAAAAACTCGCTAGATGATGTTTTGTCGAAATTTTAAATTTAGCGGGCTGTACAGCGGGCCGTACTGTAGAATACGGCCTGCTAATTTAGCCAATTACAGCGCGCATACTATCTGAGAGATATAATAAAGCCTAGTAGTAGCTCAACCGATCAGAATGCAGCATAGTCGACCACTAGCGGGATTTTACTAAATTGAAACACACTGTCAAACTCTTTCAACTAAGCACTAGAACCCAAATAAGTGCTGCACTGGGTACTAGATTGTCAATCCCACAAGCACTGCCCTTAGAAACCAAAACAAATTTTCTGTTTAACTGAGCTTTAGTTCAATTGCTATTAATTAATATTACTTAATTAATTCCAGGGCCAACTGTATAAGTTCTTATTTTTTTAACCAAATGTTTCACCATACTGATCAAAACTTATTTAAATAAAAAAATATGTTTGTGAACCTGCTGAAGCTTGTGACAAGGGTGAATCATTACCATGTAAGAAATGTTTACATTTTCTCAATAATCCTTATTTTTTTCAACCATTAAGTCGTGAGTTTACAGTCAAGATAAGTCACCTGGGCCGGATTGTTCAAAGCTTGGTTAAGATAACCTAGAGTTAGTGCAAAATTGTTAATTCAGATATGGACGTTTAAAAAGTAAATTCAGTTTAACTCTTTTGTCAACAAGTTGATGATTGGATGCTCTTAAAAATAACAGAGATAATTATCCGAGAAAATGCTTTTGAAAAAAGAAAAAGAAACCGGCGTTAGAATTTAACCCCGGGTTAGTGCTAATTAAAGGAGATAAACGAACATCGATGACAGTTAACCAGGTGACAATAATGCGAGAAGCAACAGTTCTAGAAACATCAAAACGATAAGCAAGATCTTGGTGTGGGACGGCCAGCCGTAGTTTTATCAACACCAGAACAAACTCCTGAAATTTACTCGATGACAGGGAGCGTCTGTTGACATGTGGAGATACAAAGGAGAATTTTTTCATTAGAACTTCCCTCGAGGGTAACCCAGGGAAAAAGCGAACTTTACTGTCATCTCTCTCAAAAACTTCCTGTTCAAATACGGTGGATTTTTCTGACACACTGCTCGGTTTGCGTTGACCGTTATTGGGTGAGTTCGCTTGGCTCAGTTTGCGTGGCAATGTTGTTCCCGTCTTCCTCCTGCTCTGGAACCTCCACCAAATCTCCTTAATCTTGAACCGCGAAAGAAACAACCCTGATTCTATCGCAATGGGCTTCTGATTCATCTTTCCTGGATAATTTTTCTTTAACAGCCTGATCCTGTTCTTCACGCTCCCTCTCGCGTTTACGTCTTTCTCTTATTCTCTGGGCTCTTTCTTGTTGTTTCTCTTGTTGTTCTGAACTCTTTAACTTGCTGTGGCCCAAATGCAAGCTAGGCACCCAGTCTAGATTAAATCTTTCCCAGAGGGAAGCTGCTTTTCCAGAATGAAAATGAATTCAACAAACACGGTCGTTCTCAAGCTTGCTTTCGGTCAAGTCATCACGACTTATGGCCGCTAACCATCTAGCTCGCCGTTCATTCGTCGTTC
>NC_090888.1:43932575-43940075 GCF_036669925.1 Montipora capricornis | reverse complement strand
TCCCCGTAATTCATCCACTGTTGTTTTTTCCCGCCTTCCTCGATGGCTCTGTGGCCATCGGTCGACGATCGACGATTTGGGTCAAAGTTCTACTTTTTAGCAAAGTGAGGCTATTTATTATGTTTTGTCTTCTTTTGTTGAGCACCTAAAGCCCAATAAGGTAAAATTTTTACCCACAATCTGAGTGCCGCCAGGATAATTTCTGTTGGTAGCTCTAAGGTCCATCTTCAGTCGGTGGCTCTGAGTATCTTTTTTTTTTGTTTTTCTCATGGTATTGCGTTGGTAGCGAAGTGGATTCCCAGGTCGCTCAACGGGAGGGCCGATCTTTTAAGCCGGTTCGTTGACAAGGATGATTGGCGGGTTAATCCCCCGTGTTTCGACTGGTTGACGCCAAATGGGGTCCCCACGCGATCGACCGTTTTGCCTCCTATTATAACGCTCAGTTTCAACTCCAAATTTGCTTCTCCCGGTTGCACTGGTGTTAATGCGTTGGTCCAGGATTGGAGTGGAGAGAATAACAGGGTTTGCCCTCCGGTGGGTCTCGTCGTGAACGCCGTTCGAGATCTCACGGCTTGTTCCGGTCGTGGGACTTTGATTATTCCTGAATGGCCGCGGGCCTCCTTTTGGCCTCTTTTATTGTGATGGACCTTCACGGTTTGAGTCGTTCTTCAGGGAGGTTTTTGTGCTTCCTGCCAAACAAGATCTCAATTTGGAAGTCCGAGGTCAGACGCAGATCTATAAGTCTCACCCGTCCGTTTTTAGCAGTTGCCCAAAATTCAGAATGTTGGCTTTGCGTGTGGAGTTTGGGTGAGTTTTTGGTCGTGAATTGGCATACTTTGAGCCTGAATTGGCATATTTTTGAGGCTGATTTGGCATATTTTGATCCTGGATTGGCACAATTTGAGTCTGTTTTGGCGTGCTTCGAGTTTATTTGGTCTCGTCGTGGTTTGTGCCTGTATCGGTATTTTTGGTCATTTATAAATTGGCGCAGTAGTTGTTTGATTTTTGCGATATTTTGCGGCTTGTAGGAAAATAGCTGGTGTTTTGTTAGATATCCATACTGGTTGGAGGGGCGAATCCGCTAATCAATTTAGTTGTTTTTCATTATCTTATTTTATATTTTCCAGTATTAACTGGCGATTGTTTATTCAGAATAAGATTTTCGCTTTTGCTGGCTTTGTAACTTTTGAGTAATTTATTTAGAGTCCTGGCTGCGGACGTGAGTTGTGCCTGGCCCGTCCCAGATTTCCTGTACCCTTTTTCCCTATGGGTTTTTTTGGGGCAGGTTTTTTCTGGCCACCCTGGTACGCTTACACGTAGCTTTAGTTTATTTATCCTTGCTATGGGTATGCTCCTTTTTAATTGGTCCCTCATTAAAGTGGGTTATGGCGTTACTCTCAGGCCATATCCAACATTCTCCAGGATTTGTTGGCTTTTTCGTTTCTTGTTTTTCTATTAACTTCTGATAAGTGCAGAAGGCAAAATCTCTGAAGAATATTTGTAACAACTAGGGCACTGTAAAATCTCTGTAAATTGACGCAACGGGGCATTGTCAAATCTCTGTAAATTGACACAAGCGGGGCATTGTAAAATCTCTGTAAATTGACACAAGCAGGGAATCATAAAATCTCTGTGAATTGACACAACCGGGGCTTTGCAAAATCTCTTTAAATTGACACCAGCAGGGCATTCCAGTAAATTGAAGCAGACTCTTGTCACCTATGATATCTTTTTGGTCCGCCAATTGAGTTAGTCATTTCAAAACTGAATCAGTCATTTCGAAACTACGTAGCCACCAGTGTGTCCTGACCACAGCTGTATTATGTCAAACCTGGATTGAAACCAGCGAAAAATGCAAGAAAAAAATATTTTCCAAACCGTATCTGAACAAGAAAAGCGTCTACTGTCAAGAGCTTTTGTTCTCGTAGCATGACCGTGTAGCCGCGTCGAGCCAAAGAAAGAGCGCGAAAAATTAAGCCTCGTTTATGCTCAGGTGTCAGTGTCTGACCTGGCTTGAGCCTGAGATCCAATCAACAACCAGTATATGGTAAGCGGTGAACTTAAATAAAAAGCTCACCTCTATAATGTCCAACTTAAGCCCGCAATATGGCCACGTAATACTGGTCAGCGGATACCTTGTTTTTGACAAGTGTCAATTAACCAGAACATTGATGTCCAATATCAAAGATGTATGCTCTAAACTAGCTGGAGTGTCAGCTTCTCGATGAGCTCTAAACTTGAGCCCGTGATATGGTCACGTGATGCTGGTCGCATTGGCATGCCTGGAGGGGTAGACGGACGAACGGTCGTAGGGTCGCACGGTGACCAAAGCCAAATAATTTTCTCGCATCGATGGGTTACCATATTTTCTTAACTATGGTGATCCGCGCGAGAGCGCCTTCGGCGCGCGCGGAGCTCCGCTAGTAATTACTGCAAAACGGCTACCCGGGAGGCATAATTTCTTGCAATATGGAGGAAATCTTAATGAAACATCAGAATAATGTTGCAGATCCTATTTCCATAGTTCCTAAAGGAGATGTAATCCTCGTTTTACCCTATTTAGGTTTTCAAAGTGAAGTGTTCAACGCTGTCTCAACTCTTGTATTAATATTAAGTTCTATAGTTTCGTTAATCTTAAGTTGATATTTCAAAACACCCACCGAATCAAGTCTTTTTTCCTCTACAATGATCGTTTCTGTCGATCTCAAAAATCCAAGATTGTGTACAAAGCCTGTTTTAGATTGCAATAACTTTTAAATTGATAAAACGAAACGTCGCTTACATGACCAGAAGACGGATCATTACTGAGCCCATACAGGTAACATTTACACTTCCGCTGTTGCGGATCACACAATCAAAACAGATCACAACATCAACTGGGATCACTTTGAAGTCTTGGCAAATGAAAGATCTGATTTACACTGTAATATAAAAGAAACTTTACTAATATGTGAACTTAAATTAAACCAACGTTAAAAGAAAACGTTGGCAGTGAGAAACTCTGCCTTTATTAACCAATTAAACAAGCCAGTTTTCACTGCATATATTACATTTACTTGTTAAGAGCATTGTTCTTAATCTAGTTACTAGTCTCTCTCGAAGTTTTACACATATATGACTTTTTTTAAATTTGTTCAACCGTTACTTCTGAAGATGTATGTTACATCATACGGAAAGTCAAGTTAAAATGCATCATAACATGTTTATCACCGCAGTTTGTTTATAGGACCATCTCCAAGGTTTGGGACTCAGTTTGCAAAAATGAAATGCAACAGGAAACGAGTTTGTTTGAAGATGTTATAGAAAAGAAAATAATTCTTGCAAAGGACAAGCATCAATCCGCCAAAACACATAAACTTATGATAGCAAGCTTTCCTTTAATTAACAAAAACAAAATTAGGCCTCGTCTTAACTAGGGCGCATTCAAGCAGTGCTTGAAGATGAAACCACCTTGATAAAAACGGTGATAGCTTAATATAGCAAATGCCAGGAGTTTTGTGCGGATACAATCATACAACAGTAGTAGGGGCCAATAGGCGGTCCTAGTACAACATTTGAGAGAGACGCTTCATTGAAGGACACTGAGTCTTCGGTAGCATTTGCTGAGAAACCAAAGCCTGTTTCCCTCTTTCTGATGGGTAGCAATCCACACTTAAATATTGTCAAGGACGCGCGTGTTGAGCAATATATGCCGGCCGGGGAAAATTCGGGCTGGCTTGCAAGACTAGGACTATCATGATCTCGCTGCTAAACGTTGGCAACCCAGCACGTGCGTCCACACGCTTGGCTTCAAACTAAATCGCAGGGAGTCACATGTAGTATACCTCCAACAGGAACACCCGAGGATCTGTTTGAAAGCTACTTTCAAGAGTGGTTGTCGCGTGAACACTACAAATATGATCCCTTTGGATAAATCATTGATCATATCGCCATGGTGGGATAACAAGCAAAACGCATAGTATGCACCGAATGTGATCCCGGAAATGCTACGCTTCATACAGGAAAGAAGGAGTGCAACGGTGAAGATAAAATGATACAACGGGCACTGAGATAATATTTATTAAAAAAGCGGAGGCCGGACGTGATTATTCAATGTTTGATCAAGGGTTTTCTGTTTCTTATATACGGGAATACAAACCTTTGTTTGGAGCATCACCTGGTTCACTCATTTTTAAAAGGCTGCATCAAGTTAAAAACTCTTGAAAAGCGCCTAGATTGCTGAATTTTTTGTGATTTCCACATTTTAGATATAAGATTTTCCCTTTGAAGAAGCCTTTATTATGTAGCCGAATCAATTGTCCCACAACTCGGAGAAGCTCCGCGTCAACTTAAGGCAGATCATATCAAAATAAATGCCCATTTTTTGATAATAAGTGAGGACAGGAACATCCGAAAAAAAAAGAATGACGCAGACTAGACAATCAAAATACCCAACCCACTAATGGACCTTTTTCACTTGCTTGTACATTTTGTTTCCCTTTACAGATTATGTGATGATACTCAGGAGGTTCGGTCCTTTGTTTCGTTCATTAAAAAGAGTGCATGCAGACATATTCATGCTTGCATGCACTCTTTTTAATGAACAAAACAAAGTACCAAAGCTCCTGAGTATTATCACATGATCTGTATTGGGAAAGCAAAATGTGTAAAGGCCGGGACACATTAGGCGACAAGTTGCAGCGACATGTCTCTGCGACAAATTGCTCCATGTGTACCACTTGCAAAACAAGTCGCTGCGACACGACGCCTGTTCGGTGCACACGCCTCGTATGAGGGGGAATGTGAACTAGTTTTCTAATTCAATATGGCTGACCATATGACGCTCTCTCATTGGTTCATTTATATTTTGTCCAAGCGACTTGTTGCCGGAAGTGTACACACGATGCGACAACGCTACTTTCGCTAATTTTGTCGCTGCGATAAGTCGCCCGAATTCAAACTGGTTTGAATTCGTGCGACTGATCGCAGCGACAAAATTCTGCCGCAGCGACAATGATTTTCATGAAATTAACTGTGTTACACAAGGCGATTTGTTGCGGTGACTTGTCCCCGCGACGTGTCGCAGCGACTTATCGCCTAGTGTGTCCCGGCCTTAACAGAAAAAGGTCTATTAGGGTGTACACTAATATAATTGAATAATGCCATTTTACTTTCAATGTTCCTCACAAAAAGGCACCGGAAAGGTCTATAATGTTTCCAACAACTGCATAAAACTTGATTGTGCCAATAATCGATCAACGCTATTGGAAAACGAATGTCTCAGATGTGAATATGTTATCATAGCCCTTCATAACCCATCAATTCTGTGAGTCCAGAGTACAGAGTAGTGCTTGCCTGCTGAGAAAAACCTATGTGATGCCCAACATTTGCTTTGGGTGGTTCTGCGGGTAGACAGGAAAGCTTTTAGATCTGAATTTAAGGGTAGGACCACATTTAATCCAGGGACTGGTTATGAAACCTTAAACCTATAAAAGCGAGAACAATGTTGTTGCAATTTATGTTGGATTGACCATGACAGTGCACAATACTTTGTTTTCGCTTTCCACGGGTTCGCAAATTAGTTGCGCATAATTTAATCGAAAGATTTCATTGGTTATCTTCTCGAAAATAGGTGTGTATTTTGTAACGTCAAGGCCAAAAATACAAACCAAAACATGAAAGTAAAAGACTTGTCGAGTTTCATAACCATCTCCATGCATTACCTACGGTAGGACCATGTTGAAAATGATAAGTTCTCAGTACACTTGCTATTAATGAGGAATTGTTACTTACGTTACCTCTTTTTGTTCTAGAAGTATAAACTGCTTTGAAGCTTGAATTGCCGGTTGCAACTACCAACATGTAGCGTCCTGTGGATTGTACGGTGAAATGACTCTTGATTTCGGTGTAGTGCCCAAGCAACGTTTTAGACTTGTTCCTTCCATCGTAGACTTTTACCGAACTGAATTTCGCGCCAGGTTGGTTCAAGATATTAAGAGTTGTAAAGTTTAAACTGATAAAGTGATGAAGTGGTACTGCGATAATCCAGCTGCAGGTGTTTTCTTTGATGAATGAGGAACTCAAATTGATCGCCCCACTTGAGCCATTAACCATGAAGGAACATGGCTCGGATGAATCTACCCCTGTAAATATACAGGAAAATCACAAATGTCGAGTAAATTTTAAAGCTTTCGCTAGTAAATGTTGCCAAATGGTCGGTGTGTTCTCGCCCTTCCTAAGACAATAGAGATCTCTACTCTTTTCGGTAATGATAAATCATAATGGAAAGCATCACTTAATTATAATATACACGTGTTTACTAAAACGCGCATAAACATTCACTAAAACTTCATTTTATAAAATGTTATCCGCAATTAGCAGTGAAACACAACACGTTTATGTATATTTATCTTTAATTAAGTTAGCAGAGCAGTTAAGCAAAAAAACATGATGAATTCATAAAGGCCACCTTTTCCAGCGAAATTTTTTTTTAAACAAACTACATATTTGCTATTAGAGGCAAAAACCCCTTCCTATTTCATTACGTGCTTGAAGAGAAAAACTCAATCGTGTCAAATATGCGCAATATTACAACAAACTAAAATTTCAGGATCAAACCGTTTCCATGAGGAACCTTTTCCTTGAATAATGAAGCACAAAATAGACGACAAGCTTTCTTTCAAATAATTCTTGGCTGTTACATTTCCAATTACTTTTTTTTATCTGAAGACTGTGCAGAGTTGATCACAGATCCACTTAAGGTGTTCGATTCGTTCTCTGTCTTTGTTGAACCCATAAGTTACCAGAGAATTTTCCATTTGGTTTCAGTGTTCTACATAACAGCACACTTGGCAAAATATTAGAAATCCAGCTCACTTTGATTTCGAAAATATGAGAGAGTCAAAATGTTCTAAGAATTTCCCTTGCAGGATGCAACAATCGTATCCGAATAAACCAACCACACACAAAATTTTCGAAAGTCGAGCAACTTAAAAGTAAAACCAAAGATCAGAGATTATTTTACAAAAGGTCTGACAGAAAAAAAGAAGATTGAAGACATTGAAAAAAGAAACACACACAAAGAATCAAACAAAGTGGTACAACGACGAGAAATCTGAAGAGAAATCAAGAAAACAGCGACCACGCTATACTCAAAAGGATTGATATGAACAAAGGCCGAGTCAAACGACAAAAAAAAAAAAAAGTAATGTACAGGTCTATCAGTGAATAAAACCTCTATTCGTTGCTTTTTGTAGATAGAAAACATAATTGATTTATGGTGACTTGCGCTGGTCCCGGAGAGTTAAATGACAGTCCCGCCAATCAATCCACTACACAGTTAAAAAATAACTAACAATTTCTCTCGCTATAAAGCGCTATCATAGTTTATTAAAACAGATAAAGACGGTCACACACTTACAAGTCTTACAATCCAATTAGTAAACAATAGCGTGATTATCGTAAGGTTTTGTCTTTCTTGACCTCTGGTGGTGTTGATTCGATGGCGTTCCACTCAAGCGA
>NC_090888.1:43885075-43922575 GCF_036669925.1 Montipora capricornis | reverse complement strand
GAAACACAGGCAAATAAAAAAGAAAGCAAAGACCTACCGCATTTCTGCAGTCAAAATTGTCATGAGGTCAACTAAATTAACTGCAAGCAGAAAGAGCCCGTTTACCACGATACCAGCAGAAAATGTCATTCCGGACCAAGTCATAGACCCTTTGCATAAATGGCGCCGAAATTTGAATAACAATACTGTATACTTCCTTAGCCTCGTGTTTATGTTTCAAGACAAGGACTTTTCTCATGAATGTGAGGCTAAGGATGTATCAAGTATTGTTATTCGAATTTGGGCGCCATTTATGCAAAGGTATATCATGCCGGCACGAGAAAAATCGTGTGATGTAGACGAACAACCTCTAGTTTCGGTATCGCATGCAATCAAGAATCAACATCATTTGTACCTTCGTTTTAACACGATATGACATCACATATGCATCATGTAAACACGATACGAGATCAAGTTGTGAAGGACAGGATATACTCGACAAGAAAAAAAAAATCATGTGCTTTCTTCCGAACTCACGCCTCAGTCTGCTAACAAACAAACCGGGAAGCAATGCGAGATTCGCTACTAAAAAGAAAGAAATACAGTGACATGAGTCAGGAGATATAATTTCCGCACAGGTCCCTACTTCATCATGCATACGCTCCCTTGTTTCAAGAAAACAATATTTAACAAATAACAAGGCTTACCGAATGTGTGAAACAAGACAGGAAAAAAGGATAACTCGTGTAACTACATAACATGCACTTTTCGGTCCTAATTGAGCATTAGGGGAATAACAAAAAAGTACTAAGGCACTTTACTGATTGCGCTCACTAATGAAGAGCTGTAACCTGAGTAAAAAGAATACGTCCAAAAAAATTATAATTTGCATATAAGAAAGAAAAATTAACTGTCCGCAACACAAGTGGTCACCCCAGTATAGAACTCGTGCCGGGGCGAGTCCGGGGCGAGTTCCCTCATGTAAACAGTCCCTTTAAGTGACAACACGCGGTGTCTTCGTTTCCAGCGGAGCACATTAGACCTCAGACTGATAGTACAGAACTAGGTTACTGTTGTCTTTTTGCCGACGTGAGCTTTGTACCAGAGTTTTGTAGTTCTTAACATCTCTCTCCTTGAAAAACGTTTTTACATTATCGTGTGTAAGCTGCACACCGATGGCTTCTTTACATTTTCCACTTGAAATGAGGATGGCCAGCTGCTCGCGTTGTGCGGTAACGTTGGTTGTGTTTTTGGGCTGAATCATATATTGTGCAAGAGATGGAATAGAGCAGCTAGTTCCTGGCACGAAGATTTCCTGAACCTCAGCCATATCCAGATATAAGAAAGAGGATTTTTTTTTGAAAAAACAAAAGAAAAAAATCCGACGAGAAATGAAAGAAACTCTTCTTTTGCCCAAGTACATTATCAGCGGGTCTAAAATCTGAAGCTTTCTACTTTTCGCTCGCCTCCAGGAGAGAAAAAACAAAAAACCTTCAAGGCCTGGATTCTGTTTATACTACTAGTTGTTTTGAAAGAAGCATGGAAGTGGTAAAAAGAGCACTAAATTGCCTTTGTTTCGTAATTTCCTTTCCCAGTTATTTTCCATCAACTAGTAAAATTAAATCCAGTAGTTAGGCATGAGTTGGGAAGACTTATGATTGTTCTTGAAAATGTTTTTTGGCAAATGATTTTTGCACTGCACGGTCTTGTCACAGGTTTTCGCTGTTTTAATAGGGAAAAGCCCCCAGCCGTCTGGCATCTGCCGTATTTTGGGCAAAACATTTGCGATCAGAGTTTATCTATTTCAATTCATTTCAATTTTACAATTTAAACACTGGTCAAATTTGACCATTTATATTCTGCATAGTTTTTTAGTTTGGAATTAACAGTTTACTAAAATTTCTGGTCACAGCTTTTTCAATGTGGTAATTTGCTTTTCATTCATTTCATTAATATTTTCTTCAGCTTTGCATTTATTAACCCTTATAAGCGTATTGCATTTTTTTTTTCAAAAGATTCAGGATTTGTTTGTAAACATTTCTTTGTTGATTTTTCATCCTGAGCAACAATACCTGATCTCCCATGAGCCATTCTTTATCTATTTAAAGCTTGCAAAATCTTTAATTGGAAGTTATAAAATCCCGTCAATCTTGATGTAAAAAGGTGCGAAAGGCGTGCGGGAAGTATGTAAAACTTATAAAAGCAATGAGGTGTATGAGATATGAATACGAATATGAAAAAAAAAACGAATAAGATCGAATGAGAGAACGTCATTATAGTATCACAAAGACCGTCGAAAGCTTGCATTTGAAACTATAGTTTTAATAGCAGAGTAAGGCCTTATTTGAATTTTGAATTTTTTTGTTATTTTGTACAAAGTTAGTGAACATTTTTTTAAACAAACTTTGTTAGTAAAGTCTGTCAGAAAGTTTGTCTCGAATACAACAGAAAGTGCTTTGACTTGTGGCATCTGAAATCGTCCATCAGTTACATAATCAGCGTGGAGCACGGAAGGGGCAACTTTCTAAACCCTAAAAGCACTTGGTCTTACATTCCACCTCCAAAGGACTACTTTCGGAGGAGGTCGGAGGGGTGATGTAAAAATGAGGCTCTTAAGGCTTTTTTACAAGTGGCGCCGGAAGCCTATGCTGTAGTACCTGAGTTGGCTGTAAAATGAACCCTGTGCGCGATGTATTTTCACTGTAACTAAGGGAAAGGCTAGGCATACCTGGTATAGAAGACTTTCACTGAAACCAAGGAAATTGCGCTAATTCGAAGCATCGGTCTTGTACGTCGAAAATGTAATATTCATTTGAGTTCATACATGAGGTATTTAAAAAGCGAATGAATGATTGACAAGGTAGTCATATAACCAGGAAACTGCATTTATAATTGCCTCGCCAGAGCGTCTTTTAAGTAGATAATGAACTAATAACACTCGTGCAGACCAGCCGGTTTCATGAGTTGTTATATTTTACACCTTTGAACCCATTTTAGATCATGGCTTTAGCGACAGATTTTACCACGGCACTTTGATTGTATCTGCAAACTGACTTATTAACAGCGTAATTTGGCTGCACGCCGACATGACTGCCAAAATAACAATACGGACAAATCCATCGTGAAAGATCATTCTTTTTTGTTGCTTTCAATTATTGATGGTGAATAAGAAGCTATTCAAAATAATTGAGTTCGCATTCATCCTTCGGTTACTGAGTTAATACTAAGTGCAGTGTTGTGTGTATGACTGACCCCTGTTGGTGGGGACTACTCCCACAAAAATTGAGCCTGCTTCCTGAAACCCTTTTTCAGACCAAAATCTGCGATTTTTCCTACCCTAGTTCAGACCTTTCGGCTGTTACACCCTTAGCGTGATAATTTGAGAAGGGCTTTGTTGACGGTTTTATCGCCTAATGATGTTAAGAAGAAGCTTCTACTGAAAAAAACATATTCAATTCAAGACTTGAGTGAGCAAACGGCTAAAAAACCATACCCTTTGGGGTCGCACATACCTATATAGCCAGTATAATTTATTCCCACCCCCCCCCCCCCCCCCCACCTTCCCCGGGTGACTGAAATTATGAGAAAAATACTCTTCTACACTTTGAAAAATAAAAAAAAATAAAAAAATAAATTCTTAAGGTTAAGATCAAACAATTTGTTGGTTTCCAGCTCGTAACATCACTTTTGTCCATCAGTTCGGGGTACGTGCAGTTGCAATCGCCTTCCTGGACTTGCATGAATAGAGCTTATTCTGTCAAATGCTTAGGCGCGCGTGTTGTTCAGTGCCGTTAAGACGCCTTCAGTACTGTGAATCACAGTAATTAACACTATTCTCCCACAGCTATGTTTGCACAATTAGAACGCAGCACGAGTCAAGCTCGAGCCCGAGGCAATTAATAAAATATCGTTTGACTATACAGTATTATACCCTGCGATCAGCGTCTCATTCGATCTTCCTAGATAAGTCGGGAACAGGAAAGAAGACTCTACCAGCCGCCTCGACATTCTTTGATTTGCCGCTCATCTAAAGAATTGGATAGGTCATTCTAGACCTGTTTTTTTTTGTTATTTTTGCGCATGATCAATGACCAAGCGTCATCAATATAATTTTGAAATAGCGTGGCAATTTTGAAATGTCTAAATTCCCATGAGTATTCTCTATGTCGATTACAAAACCTAGTCCGCTAGAAACCTACAAATGTTTCAGTAAAAAATGAAATGGTAATTTAAAAGTATGAACTATCTCGAGGTTCCAAGGAAGTAATTCCTTGGTTGTCGTGTGTTTGCCGGAGTTGTTCGAATATATCCCGACTGTTTGTTTAAGTTTTGTGATTACTGGTCACGCGTGACTCATGCTCAATACCCATGCTCAACACGAAATGTCGAGGCAGCTTGAAAAGATCTGTGAACTGAAAGACCAAACCATCCAACATACAATGGCCATCGACGTTCCGTTTTCCCAGAGATGAACTCTAGAGAAAGGCAACGAGAATGTTCTCTTAATGCACTTGCATGACAAAAACGACTACGATATGTCTCTGAAGATATGCATGTATGTGTTTCTAACAGTGGCAAATTGAATCATGCTATTTTCTAGGGATCATATTTACGCAAAGTTCATCCACCAAAAAGATAATCTCAAACATTCTTATGACAAATGCTCACGCTTTCAAGCGAATTGTACTTCATTCTCGTTCCCAGATCTGCGACCTTCTTGGCCAGCGCCACGGATCGAGAGCTCTAGCAACCTCGTTCCCACAGAGACCCTGGGAACGAGGTTGAAGCTCCGGTTGGTACCACCCAAGGGAGGTGTTTTGATTGGCTGTTGAAACTACAAAGGAATCACACCGGAAGTGAAATACAGATGTCAACACGGCTAATGGAAGAACACCAACAAAGCAGTTCTCAAGCGTGAAAGAGCTACTTTGCAGAACGCGTAACGGCAATATTGTTTTTATAACCACCGAATAGACTTGTTTGGTGATAAAGCAAAGGAGAAAAGAATAATTATTGATAGATCTACAACAATTGGTCGGTTTAAAAAATATATAATAATGATAAATAATAAAATATACAACAATTATTATGTGAATTCAAAACTGATACGTAGCAAACAAATGTTTCTTAGCACTGTGGCAAAAAACATTATGATCTGAAATGTTTCTTATTACTATCGGGAGTCTATTGAACAGCGTTGCCGCCGAGTGCTGGAAGGTTTCTAATTCTTTAGGAATAGAGAATACGGGTGCTGTTCATGATCTTAAATTATAAGGAGTTACTTGATGCAGACTCAATTTCAGTTACTCAGGAAAGCTATTTTTGTCGTATAATGATTTATGAGCGAGTTTGAGAATGTTGAATTTAACGTTTTCTTTAACTGGTAACCAGTTTTACTTAATAATATCCTCGAGATCTGCCAATTTTCTTGTGACAAAGCCAGCACACGCATTCTGTAGACGTTGGAGACGCTTTTCTTGATAAACAGGCAAGGGATGAAATATCGTGCAAACATACGTCAGGTGTGAGAGAACTAGGCTGTCTGCGAGCTGTTTCCTGACGTGGAAGGGCGCAAGGTTTTTGAGCCTCTGCAAAACGGATAGAGTCCCATATGACGTACTTAAGAGAGAATCCACGTGTGTATTCCATGAGAGGTAATGATCCACGTGGACGCCCAATAGCTTAGTACAAGAAATTCTCTTTAGCGCAGAGTCCCCGCAAGCGATAGGAAGATCCCGTTCTTCTAAACTACGATAACACGCCATCTGACGTGTAGAGATAAGCATCCAGTTTGTTTTGGGTGGGTTCAAGGCGAGATTACAGTTATTAGAATAGTCCTTCAGACTTGCGATGGTTTTATTTATTTGAGCTGTTTAGTGGACATAGAAGGTCGTATCGTCAGCGTACTGATAACAGTCACACTGTAATTCCTTTTCAAGATCAGCGACGTAGAGATTAAAAGTAAGTGGTCCAAGAATGGAACCTTGCGGGAGGCCGAAATCAACTGTAGCCATGTCCGACTTTCTGTCATCTATTTGCAGCATCTGTCTTCGATCAGTATGGTAGTCAACCATCCATAGTAAGAATTTCTTAGAGAAACCGAGGTTGTGCATCTTGGTAAGGACAGATTTGAATTGGACGGTGTCAAATCCTTTGCTGTAGTCTGCACAGACCATTAATGTCACCTCCCCTCTGCTTGACTCTCGTATCAGGGCATCGCGAATTCCTAATAGAACACTGGTAGTGGAATGTCCTTTGCGGAACCCCTAGATGGTTGGACCAAGAAGAGCTTCCTCGTTTATATATTCGATAAGCTGGTGGAGCACTAAGCGTTCAAACACCTTAGAGAGCGTTGGCAGGATAGACACAGGACGGTGACCAGCATAACATCTAGGTTCATTAACCTTGGGGATCGGACAAATTCTTCCTATCTTCTATGGTTTGGGAAAACTCGATGTCACAATGCATCTGTTGATTATATGTGTTATAGGGCCAGAGATGTAATCCTTTGCCAGTTTCACAAACTTCACCGGTATCTGATCCATGCCAATTGACGTGCCAATTGAAGTGTTGAAGTTTATTGATTTCTTGATCCACCTCTTGTCTCGAGACACAACGCAGTTTAAACGAATAGCGGAAAGGCTTTAGCATCTCCAAAAAGGAGTGTACAAGTTTCTTAGATCTTTCAACTGGTTTACGCGTATACCTTGTATGTGTAACTAAATCCTTCAAAATTTGAGGACTTCGCCGAAAGGGTGTCGAGTCAAAGGCCTAACTTTACCCAGCTGGATTACGTCCCCGAAAGTTACGATCCCTAACCTTGTTGAGATTAATAGTTTATTGCAACACATTTTCGCATTTAAAACTTAGTTACAGTGTGTATTTACAATTAAAAAACATTAAAAAACATATTGAATATAAGCTACCCTCACTAGGGTTCTGACAACGAGACATCAATCATCCATGTACTTCCACATTCCAAAATTAGGTGACATGGCCCTCCCCAAATCATTGACCATTATGAGGAACAAAATCTGTCCTAATTTCGTCCCCTGGAGAATCGAGGACCCCTGCTTTAACGGGGAGCCAGTCCGAAAATGTCTGATTTAACTTAACGTGTTGTTTTCTATCAGATAGAAAGTTGATGATCCAAGGGATCCGAAAAAGTCTAACGTTAAGGTTAATAAGCTTTTGGACAAGGATGTTTTAACCTATACGGTCAAATGCTTTTGCAAAGTCCAAAAGGCAGATCTGAGTAAAGTGTTTTCAAAAATCATAGTTAAGCAGCAAAGTGCAGCTCAGCTTTAACTTAAAAGAAACATTACGATTTTGCCACCAGTTTTACCATTGAAATGATACATATTTACCTCTGATACGCTCTCTTTAAAAGAGTGAATAAGGAGCATGCTCTTACCTGATGAGCCCTTCGAGTGCGCGTCACATTTGTGGCCTTGAAAAACGAATTAGAAGTTCCTGGCGTGGCAACGTTTGCATCTGAAAGGACCACCTTCCACTACTTCCTCAAAGCTAATCTCCTAGTACCTGCAAAAACGCCATCTCGATGTGAAGTCCATCAAATACTGGAAGAAATTTATCCTCGCCGTACTGACTAGCCCATCTCCACTGGATTTCTTTCGCTACAGCATATAATGGCTGATTAATTTTACGGCAATGACCGGGATTCAGATTATCTAGGGACAGTCTTATCACGTTCATGGCATGTCTGATCTTCACAACCGATTTTGCCTGATCAGGAAAAAGTGGCAACTGAGCAGAAGCAGCAATCGACAAAGGAGGCACACTAGCCTTCTCTAATTATGTGGATTATTATCTAAGGGCGCGATTAAATGAACTTTCATCTGACTTCATTAAAATTCCCGATACATTGTAGATTCCTGCCCGGAATGACTTCTGTGTATGAAGTTGGCAGTTCTTTTATCGATTTCTCGCTACTAGTATTTGTTGAGATATTGATCGGCGATTGTTCAGTATCAGGCGTACCTGTAGATGGATGCTGGAACAAAGATATGACAGTGCCGTGGAAGGAGTCTTTTAAGCCTTCGGCCTCGTTTTTCAACTCGCTTCTAGGTGTTTGGTTATCTGATGAAACACTCCTTCTCGTGTTTGATATCTTTTACTTTACCCATGCCAGAAACACTATCACGACATTCCTGATCGCTGCAGTACTGGTTATTGTTTAATAAAGAAACGCAATGAATTAGAACTTAAATGCAGATTTCACTTCCCATTTGAACAATGTGCAAAGACATAGTTAGAGTTTGAAGAACTTAAGAGCAAAAATGATCAAACACAATACAGGGCTAAGATTGTTACTCAACTAAATGATCCTAGACCAAACAACAATCAACAGCTTCAACTACAGGGGTAAAAAGAGCAAATTGTGACAAGATGTCAACAACAGCAGTGATCTTCACAAGGCCATTAAGAATATCGTAATGACGATACTTGGTGAAAGAGATTATGCTGCCCAAGAAACAATGTATCACTTACTGTCACTAAAACTCCACAGCACAACATTTAATGTAATTCCTGTGAGCCTTGATGGTTCAAGTAGAGTACTCTGACCCAAAGTGCAAATACCATAATTCAAACATGGTGGTCTAAGCGAGCAATATATCATGACCAAAACAAATCGTGGCACAAAGTCCCGAACCTTTAATAGCGATGATTCCTAATGTTCAACTAATTTTCTGACAAAGATAGCCAGTATGATAATTCCAAAAAAGATCATCGTCTAGAAATACACCAAGATATTGAACTGATATTTTCTCTCATTTCCACTATTTCTCCGTAATTTGTATCGCTATCAGCTATTCTTGTGACTGCTTGAAAAGGAAGGACGTTTTGGCGTAGATGGAAGACCATATAATAATTAGGTTTATTATACAAACACCAATGAAATACCAAGTGAGCTTTCCCGCGAAAACATGATATCTACACACGTGAAGATAACATGTTATTTTCACACGTGAAAAGATCACTGTTTCTATGGTTGCAAATCAAAAATGGCGCCTTTCTATGCCTTTCGTGAAACGATGTAGTATTTCATTCTGGAGGTTGGTGTTTATATAATGAATAGAATATTACATGGCCGCTTGGAGATACGAAATTTCGCTTCTCGCGAAGAGAAATTTCGTATCTCCTCGCGGCCATGTAATATCCTCTATTTATCTGCATGTAGGGTTATTTAATATGCATCAGCCACAGATTTACTTTACAAACTGATTTCAAGATTAACTTCAACTTCAGGGTTTAAATTGTTTTTGGCATAAATTGTGCTGGTTTGATCAGCAAAAAGATAAATTAATTAAATTTCGAGGCAGCTTTATACATGTCCTAAACATACAGAACAAAAAGTAGAGGACCCAGCACCGCTCCCTCTCCCCTCGATGCCAGAGGTTTTTTCTCTCTTAGAGCGACGGAATAGCGAGTCGCGAAACAGGTACAGGCCGTTGTACATGCCCCGTCTTATTTGCTTCGATGTCAAATTCAAAAATTCAATGTTCCATATAAAACTTCGATGTCGAATATTAAAATAAAAACTCTAATTTGAAATTTGGTTGTCAAATTCCAAAGTTGAATTTTGGCACACATATACAAAAAATAAACGAGATGCTTCTGTGAAGCATACACTGGGTTGCCTGTGGTACGTGCTACAGAAAATCAGAAGGCACTGAATTGTGTGGTATTGAAATACAGCATTCCAGTCTCTGAAGAACAACAAATAAAGGAGAAGCGAGAAACATTGGCTTCTGGGCTGACATGTTGATAATTTTCAAGTTCCCTCACAACTTCTGTTTACCACAAGTGTGCCCTCTGAGCATCTGACAGCTTTCTAATACTAAAGTTCACTGAAGTTAAGCCCTGCCGGGCGGGGTTAGTGTTTGGATGGGAGACCAAGACAACATTTCCCTCAGAAAACAGAAGCATCGGACCGAAATTAATACTAACTCTAACAAATGCGAACTCAGCAAGGTACAGATCTTGTTAGCTTGCTTTATGCAAAACAAATATTGATGAAAAAGCAAATAACTATTGATACAGAGTTTTCAGAAAGAGCAGAAGGAAGTTTCCCGAACGGTCGATCGAGAATAAAATATTTACGACATCAAAACAACATTAATTTTGAACCGTGAATATAGAATATAAAAAGTTACGATCAGCAACAAACATTTTGGGAGATTTTTGCTACGTTCAAGTAAATTGCAAAATCGAAAGTGACATGGCCGGAATTCAGCGGGCGCCGTGATTAAGTTACCGCGGCATGTTTACTCGCCAAACAGTGAAGCATCTGTGTCAAATGATGGCAAGATACCGGGTTTTTGTAAGTTTCTTTTTCAGTCAAGTGTTATAAAGTTTGACAATGAAATGAGCGAAGTCAAAACAAAGATCACAATCGCCCAACTCTTATTTATGCAAAGTCAAAATTTACTCTCCAAGACGCGTACGACGTTATTTATCACCAGGTAATTCCATCATTTTGGAAATAGCAGCTACTTTATTATTCATCTGCGTCACAAGTTTTCACTGATTTTGGGGCTCATTTTGTTGAAACTCAAGCACGCTTCCAACAGGCCTGTGAACCCTTCCTGCTTACAGAGCAATACTAAAAAACTTCTCCCATATCACATTTCAACCTTAAGCTCGAAAATTCAATACACAACATGATATTATAATTCACAAAGGCAGAAAATACCACAGAATCCTTTTCCAGCGAAAAAATTATTGAAACTAACAACATATTTGCTCTTAGAGGCGAAAACCTCTTCCTATTTCATTGCGTGCGTGAAGACAAGAAACTCAATCGTGTCAAATTACCATGTACTTCAGGTAAATAGAGCTCACTTTGATTTCGTCTCGACGGGCGATAGATTGTTGTCGAAGTCCAGTACTCGTCGCTTTTGAGCTTCCTGCCTAGTTTATCCAACTGACTTTCCATTATTGAGCTCCATAAGGGTATATTTTGTTTAAGGATCCACTAAAACGCCATTCGCGTTACATGACTTTCGACGCCATTGCAGGTTCTACTGTGTCCACCAGAGAAATCTACGCAGTTCCACTACCCTGTCGATCCTAGGAACATACGCGTAGAAGGCTCTATGCACAAAGACACCACTTACCAGGGGAGTGACAGGCAAGACTTTTACCGACACGGAAAAAAAAAAAAAAAACTAAAAAAAAGAAAAAAAAGAAAAAAAAGAAAACAAACAAACTAAACGAAGACCTCGACTGGTTTGCCATAGGCAACCCAGTAAAAAATGTTGAACCCACTGAACCTTTTTCTGGCCTCAAAGCCTCGATTTCCTGAACTTTGCAGCGTTTCAATTATGGCTACAGTGGGCAGGAGAAAACAGGTTGACACTTTCTAATGCTAAACCAATCAGAGTCCTCGTTAGAACTGATAAATAAATAAATAAGTTCCTGGAACCAATCGAATTGCTAGGTTCAAAATCTGACTCTGGGAATATGAAACGGCATCCCATTGGACCGGCCTTCTCAAATAACTCAACGGCCTGTACCAGAGGTTTTCCCTGACCTATGCCTTCGCTCTGAGAGAGAAAAACCTCGGGGAGCCAGGTTACGATCCCTCTGGAATACCACAAATTGTCTGCTCAGCACCAGACATCAAATCATTGTTGTAGGTGTTTTGTTTGCGGTCAGTGAAATAACTTGGCCTAAACCAGTTATGCATAGTTAAGAAAATATGGTAACTCATCGATGCGAGAAATTTTGGTTTTATAGCCATGACATCATGAACGTCCGTACGTCCACCCCTCCATGTATGCTAATGTCACCAATATCATGCTAGTTTACAGCATACATTTTTGACATTGGACATCCATGTTTTGATCAATTGACGCCTGTCGAAACAAGGTATCCGCTGACCAGTATCACGTGACCATATCGCGGGCTCAAGCTTAGAACTCACTCAGGTCAGCTGTTTTTTTAAGTTGACCGCTGACCAGGTACTGGTTTTCGATTGGAGTGTAGGCTCAACCTAGGTTACCTCGCCTAAAAATAAGCGAGGCTTATTTCGTTTTCAGGTGTGAAATGTTTTCTTGATCTGCCTCTTCGCTGGTTTCAATCCAGTTTGACATATCATGAAAGCCGTGGTCGAAACTGGCGACTAAGCAGTTATTGAAGTCAAGCATCCGAGGGATATAAACTTAAAGCTGAGTGTTTATAATTAATTTGCTTAGAGCTGCTTTTTTCTCTGTATTGCAATTATTGGCAAATCTTTAGAAGCTCAGATAAGGTTACATGATGCCTGGAGGACCTATGACTAGAACAAAAACGAAAGGAGAGCGAAAGAGAACGACAACGACAAATCAGAATACCAGTAATAGCTGTTGGAAGAAGTTACTCCACAAATTCTTTCCTTGGGCACTAAACCGTTTGTTATGTTTACGGATGCGTTATTTAAAGTTGATGCGTGTTTTTAAAAAGTGGTTTAATCGGGTTTTCCTTTGTTCAGGAATGAAACTCGAATTTTCATTGTCAACTGGAATTAACTAACAATTATCTGTACTATTTTGGACACAAAGATAAAGTTTGTTTGTTTTGGTTTAAAATGCGAGCGAACAAGTGCTTTTTTAATCCGTTTGCCCATTTGGTTTTCGATGTGCCTCGACAGTGACAAGAAAATTTTGCCCTTACATTATAAACACATAATCGAAATGAGTTCCCGTAAAATAAGGGAAAATTTCACCAGCTTGTGTTTTGAGAAGTTTGTTTTAAGCACCTAAAAGTAATTTAGTGTTGAAGCGGATCTTGTCTGAAGTTCGTCCTTTCTTGCTTGCATAGCCATATTTTGCCGATTCTTATTTGGAAGCCAAGCTGGCGTGTTTCAATGAAATAAATCAAAATGTGAATGATCTCGTTTTCAAAGATAAAGTGGAATAAAGTACATCAGTACCTTAAACTGACAAAGTTTTTTTATGGTTTTTAATTTTAGCGTGATTTCTATTCGCTAGGTATTGACTTTTAACTCTGAATTGGCTTTTTTCCTTTCCACTCACTCAACAAGGGTGTGCTTGTTTTCTTTGAAAACTGCGTTTCAACAAAAATTTATTGCCAAACTGGTGAATTCCAAAGTAAATTTCACTCGAAAAACCAATATCACACTCATTGCTTTGTGATTCATGCGATATTGGTTTTTAGCGTAAAATTCACCATGGAATTCACTAGTTAGGCAACGAATTTTTCTACAGAAGAAAGCAAAAAAAATGATTTAATTATTAAAGCAGCAACCGGAAACAATTAGAAACTTTTTATTTTCACTAATCCTACAGGCAGTAAGATTAAATAACCAAGAAGCTCCGCTCTTTTGTTCAGCTAAATCTATATATTAGTGGAGCTAGGAGCGCGCGCGGAGCACCATAGTTGAGAAAATATGGTAACCCACCGATAGAGAAAATGCGGTTTTATAGCCATGACGTCATAAACGTACGTACGTCCGTCCCCCCTCCATGTCTGCCAATGTGACCAGTATCATGCAAGTTTACAGCATACATCTTTAATGTTGGACATCCATGTTTTGATTAATTGACAGTATGACATAACCATATCGTGGGCTCAAGCTTAGAGCTCACTGAGGTCAGCTGTTTTTTTTTTTAAGTTGACCGCTGACCAGGTACATGTATATTTATATAGTTTATAGAGTTTTTAGTGTGATGGGGGTTTTGTTCAGATCATTCCATAGACGTTTCGTTTGATGACTTTTCTTGGTTTGTCAAAATACAGAAAGGACTATGGCTTTTCGGTTGCCTTGGCGTATTTTTCTTTGAGGACTCCCAGTTCCCGTGATATCAAATATTGTTCATTGGAGCTCGGAAAATCGTAAGACTACAATTCAATGGAATATCCTTTGGGCCACCATTATAGCTTTGACTCAGATAAATCACTGAGCAGTTTTTATGTCTTCCTTGGATGAAATAATCTATGATTGGTTTTGGATTTTTCTCGGTCATGAAATCGTCGTATATAATTATCTTTTGTAGATCACGATCGATTTCATCAACAAGTGTGATTTTATCGTTACTGGTCTGTAATATATCGTAACCAACCTGATCGCTAAAAGTTTGGTATTTTTGCTGTTTCCAATTTTTTTTCCATACAAGTAAACCTGATCGAAATAAAGCGGTCTGCAGTGGTTTTGTCAGCATATGGTATAACAAGTTGGTTTTCCCACCACTTGAAGGCGGTGCTATAAACATCCTAAACGTATCATTAGGCATGTACGGATACAGTATCTTGAAATTGTTTTTTTGATTTTTCTCTGTCATAATTGGGTTGTCCATGTATATAACTTACGTTAGATTATATTAAATGCAGATAAGTTGAGATAAGTATTTTTATGTAAGTCAATTATATACATGGACATACAACGATATAAGATGCTAAAATCAAAGCGGGAAGAATGCTTAACCAAATACAGGATGAAATCAAACAATATAAGCACAGTAAACAGGATATGCAAGTTGGTTTGACAGAGACTTTTCGACCAATAATCAAAGCTCAAGAGGAAACCAAAGAAACAATAGACAAAAAACAAGACAAAATGATCAATCAAATCCAAAAAAATCAAAAAGCCTTTACGTCAGAGCTTGAAAATATTGCCATGTTGCAATATTCACCTGGTAGCAAACAGGGTGAAAAAACTACCTCTTGATAACAAACCAACCATGATGCAAGGATACAAGTCTGATTTAGACAAAGGGTTTAGCCTAGATGAACTACAACGATTGACAGACTATCAATGATCTCCACCAAGCTATGTTTTGAAAGGTTCAGTAGATGGTAATCGCAATATTAACGATTATGATGCTGGTATTGGTCAGCTATTAAACCAACTAGGCAAAGACAAATCAAAAAATATGGATCAAATCAATTAATTAACCAATGAAATGAAATTGATACAAAAATATAGGAGCCGTATTCAAATTTTAGAGGAGGGAAAGAAGACAATTGGCCAAGGATTTAAATACACCCAACGGAAGAGAAATGCTTATAAGATTGAAGGGAATGGACAATATGGTAATTTGATGATCGATATTTCTAAATTATTAGGTCAATTACAGTTTGTTGCTAGGGGCATGGATAGCCATGAAGTCTTTAACCAAAGAATTACAGTCCTCTTTCAAAAATGGTTTTCGATGAACTCAATAGGCTTAGTCAAATACCAATACACCAATCAAGAAAAAAATTAAAAAAACTCGGCTCAGGTGTCGTTTATTACAACCATGTCTATGATCTGATGGATAGGCCGGAGCTCCTTGATGGTTCTATCCTGGCAGGCAATTTAGTCAAATAGCCCATACATTGAATAAGCTCGGGGCAATCAATAGCGATCAATTGTCTGAGCTACTCCAAGAATATGTAATTTAATAGTATATAATGAACCAGCGAGCTTTATATAACAATCTACCGGTCAAACATCTAATCACAATCCAAGATGGTGGCATCGAAAGCCTGATTTATCTAGCGTTTCGCTACAAAATAACGCCTGCACTGCAGGCTACCGTTAAACCGTTATAGTTTTTTTTCCAAGCATTGGAGGACAAATTGTTGCCCCAGACCAGGATTGAAATTCTTTTTAATCTGGCTTCTGATAACCAGGTTATTTGGCAAGCTGCAGATAACTGTCATGTGATAATCACCAGGATTCATTGGTTGTACCCCAAACCACATTTAAGGTGGCTGGTACCAGTTTCCTCGCGCGGGGAGTAAGTCACCTTGGTTGCGTCATGCGTGAGTAACACGCACGATACAGGCGCGAGATTTAAGAGGCTGTCTCTGTAAAAGCGGTCCGGTCGATCCGGTTTGAAAAATATATTTCGCTCATTTCTTGTGTGTTGCAAGACCTTCATGTGCTTATACTAAAACCACAATCCACTTGATGGGATCTTTTAAATGATTGGAGTTTTGAGGTATTTTTGGTTCACCCTCTCGAACGCTCTTGGCGCCCTATATCGAGGCTTCAATTTCACCCAACTTTGAAGATCAATTTATCACGAACTAACAAAGCCTGTACAAAACAAAAACGATGGCCAGTTACTTCATGAATTTTGAATAGACAATGGTGACTTTCATTAACATTGACATTGAATGAAGGTACCAGCGAGACTTTAAAGGCACCCCTATCATAGAGCCTGATCAGACACGCGAACACCGATCAACTTCAAACTCCATTTATGAAAAAGTGAGACGGTCTTTTCCAGTCAAACCAACACAGCTGGAAAGTAAGTACCATACATAATGTCATTACGGAGAGAAACCTTGCGACCCGTGCTTGATGGAATATTTATAGCTCTCTCAACTTGCCTAATTTCGGCGATCTCCAAGATTTGGCTGCACATTGAAGGACTCGTTAACAGGAAGCGTTGCACCAACCTCGCACGCAGATAGACCTAAAATAACCGTAAATAAACGAAAAAGACATTTAAATGCATTACAGGTCAATTGAAGGGGGAATAAACCCTCTTTTAACGGCTTCAGCTTGGCTTACCTGCAACAGATATTAAAGGCTTCATTATTCGAATTTCGCTGCATGATTTTACAAAAAAAGGACGATCTCTGCTGCCCAAGCACTGGATCCCTGAAGGTGCAAATGAAGTTTAGGTATCTAAGTTGCCTTTTCTCTGCCATTATCATTCTTACATCGAAGTTTTTCCTCGTCAAAACGGTGAACATCAGTGAAGATGGCCGCCATATTTACCTTTTTGGACAACCACTGACCAAATTCAATTTTAGCACTTATGAGGTAAAGTTAACAGCTGGATGGGGAGGAGTGTGTCGGTGAGGATTTTGAATTTCATTGCAATAAGAGTTGTCAAATTTAGAATTCCTACACGCTAAACGTGCACACAATTGCAAAACATCTCGTAAGAGCACCTCGTCTTACGACCCACTAAACTTTCCCGTCATCAGCTCTAACACACACCCACTCAACTATATCCTACCTATGGGCCTGGCCCGTTCCCTCTGGCACAAAAGACGATTGTGGTATTGGCTAAAATTAAGTTGACGATTCCGTGATGACAAAAGTAAAGGTTAATTTTTTATATGCTGTACCAGGAGTTGGTTAGCACTGCTTTTACCGTATAGGCGTGGGCAAATCTCTCGGAGGCTTTGGCAAGCCCCAAAATTACCTTACCGAATGGTTCTTAGCTTTACCCTAATTAGCCCGTGTTCCTTGGGGGGAAGGGGGGGGATAGGGAGGGGAGAGGTGATAAGGATGCTCACTTCTAGCGTTCATAACTCTGAGAAGTTGAGCAAACGATCAGCAAATTTCGTGACATTTCCTAAAATTCCAAAACAAAAATGGCGGCGTGCGGCTTTTTTCGCGTAAGGTCACTTTTGTACTGTTGGAGACGAAATTTGCATTTAAAAGAGACTTTACCTGCTAGAACATCTTTAGTCAATTCTGTGTATTTAAGAAAAATGAGCCCCTCCCAGTGGGGGGGGGGGGGGGTTACATGTTCCCTTGATCCCTTAATCTGTTCGGATTTTATCCTTTGTTCCCATTAATAAAACCCCTTGTTTCCAAAAATGTTTTGAGCTCATGTTCCCTTGATCCCGAAATTTTTTCCGCTGTTCCCTTGATCCCCAAAAATGTTTATCATTGTTCCCCATATTTGTTTGCTTGTTTTATCTTTCTATTCATAGTAGAAAAAATCGCTTTCGAACCGCCTCTTCTGTCTCCTTGGAATCCGCTCATGCTGTACTTCATCGATTGCCATTTCTGTCATCTCAACTGACTCAGCTGCCTCTGCGACAGTGACGACTTCGTTGGTATGGTGAAGCATATCAAGGAGAAGGATAAGATCATCTTCCTCAAGTTCTAAGGTATCTTCACGGTAGTTAGAGCAGGTTAGGGCACAAACAATGTTGCTCACATCGACATATCTCTCTGCATCTTCCGTGAACAGCACTGGATTGAAAGGATCTTGAATAAACACTTTGGCTTTCACCCTCATCATGCCAACACTCACATTCTCTTGCAGACAGGCCATTATGAACAATTGACGAGTATCACTGGAATCAGCTTTAACACAGACAATCTGCCTTAGTTTGTGAAAGGCCCCTGTTGTTTCCCTATGTGGCACTGGGACATACATACATACATACATACATACATACATAAATACATAAACTTTATTAAAGTGTGAAGGTATTTAGCTGAAAGCTGATTGTGGACACTATAAATAAATAAAATGAATATAATATAAGATTAAATAAAGTATTACGTAAAAATATTAAATATGTATTCTTAAAATAGCATTAATATATAAGAATAACATCAATATATAAAATTGTTACAGACAAACAGTAGGACAAGCAGGGAAACAAAGACAAACAAATAGACAAAACAGACAATCAGATAGACCGTTCCAACAAACAGACTATATAGGACAAACATATTACAGCAGTATAATATAGATACAAATTTCAGAAAGTTAAAAGTCTAGAAAATTTAAATTACACGAATTAAATAGAGGATAGGGGAGCACACTCCCAATACACCACGCAGCCACACATCAAAAGCTACTATGCCTACCCACCACTCTAAGATGAGCATGCACAGCAGCCACACGTGCCGTCCTGCAAGCCAAGCACATTGAGAGCACGCACCCCTTTCCTGAATGCCTGAAGACTGGTCTTACTGCGTATTTCCTGGATTATCTTGCCCCATATGTGTGGGCCTAAATATCTGATACTGTGCTTGCCATACTTAACAGTATTATATCTTGGAATAGGAAAATCACTTCGTAAGTTATAATGCTTATCTTGATGAAAAAACATATTACATACATGCACTGGAGCTAGTGAATTTTTAACCTTATACATTTAAATTAGTATATCTTGTAACCGTCTGTTCTCAAGACTACAGAGTCTTCCCTTCTCTATGAGTTCCTCATACGTAGCATTCCTATCATTATATACAGCACGTAATGCCCGTTCTTGTACTCTTTCTAATTTTATTGCATCAGATGCTTTGCAAAAATGCCACACTATGTGACAATATGTTAAGTTAGGTAAAATTGCTGATTTGTACAATTGTAACTTGGTTTCTCTGGGAATCATATTTCTAAGACGTACTAGAACACCAACTTTCGTACTTGCCATTTTGCATATATCACTTATATGAGTACTAAAACTAAGTTCATGATCTAATGTTACTCCCAGTAACTTCAAGTCTGGTGATGATTTAATAGCCTGTTCATCAATCTTGACATTGACAGATGGACTGTCCTCATTTTTGTTCTTCCTGCCTAATAACATTAAATTGTACTTGTCGTAATTTTCCTTCAGAAAGTTATCTTTGTACCATTTGATATAGTGTGTCCCCCACTAATTAAAAGTTGTTCTACGCAGTCAACTGATCAGTTGATAATGATAATCGTCAGCGTACATTGACAAGCTTGCATTATCTACTATATAGGTAATATCATTTTGAAAAATGTTCCACAGTAAGGGTCCAAATGATGACCCTTGAGGGCATCCTGTAACAGCATCCTTCCAACTGCTGGTGACTCCATTTCTTTGACTCTGTTTTGTCGCTCGGAAAAATATGATCTCATCAAGCTGAGTGATTCCTCTGAAAAGCCATACGTTTTAAGTTTATTTATCATGAGTGATGGATGTAGGGAATCAAATGCTTTACTCATGTCTGTTGAGAGTATTCCAATAAATTGCTCAGAATCCACAGCCAGCTTCCAATCTTCAGTGAGTCTGAGCAAAGTAGTTTCAAAACTATGTTTTTTCCTGTACGCAGATATGCAGGGATCGAGCTTGGAATCAAAATGATTATTCACTTGTATGCTAATCATAGACTCAAATACCTTATCGACTGTACTTAGCAATGCTATTGGACGATATTTTCTTTCATCCAACCGGTCATCCTTTTTGTGGACCGAGTTCCACTCTCCTTTCTTCCATGCTTCAGGCTATTCACCTTTCCTTATACACTCATTAAAAAGCTTTGTTAAGGAATCTGGTATGCCACTTGATGCTAGCCTTAACATTCTAGGAGATATGGAGTCATAACCACAGGCCTTTCTGACATTTAGTTTCTCAAGGGCTAACTGAACTGAATTTCTACTGAGTGGTTAAAAGCAGAAGTTCTTGAGGTTGCTCTTATTTGCATTGCAAATGTTGGTGAGACTTGAATGACTTGACAAATCGTCCTCTGTTAAGCTATTGACACCTGCTCCACCAATATCATCGGCTATCGTAGAAAAGTAGTTTGCCAGACAGTTGCTACTTTTTCTTGGTCCTTCTCAATTTCTCCCGTTTGCTTTAATGTGGATCTCTCTTGCAGGCTGCTTCTTATCACTAAGAAATGGCCTGAAGGTTTTATAGAACTCGCTTGGCTTAGCTTTAAGGTCATCTGCCTTTTGTTTCCAATATTCTTTGATAGCTTTTCATCTGTAGCTAGTAGCGTCATTTCTCCATATTCTCTTGAGCTCCCACTTTTCCTCTGTTCTGCTTTGAGCATATTGCTTGGCAAATTGCCTTTTCATTTTGATTGCCCTTTTCCAGTCAGGTGTCATGTATGGTAGATCAACTTTACGAAATCTCATTCTCTTAGTAGGCATGTGCTTCTCTACTATGGTGTTAAGGAGGGACTCCCAAAAAAGATACTTCTCATCAAGAGTATCAAAGGTATCTATTACGTTCCAGGGAGCACAAGATAAATCTTCATTGAGTTTTTCAACATCCAGTGTTCTAGTACTCCTAAATGTGACTACTTTTCTTTCATGCTGAAACACCCTCTCCTTCATAATCCCACAAACTAGATGGTGGTCACTCATTTCTGGATTTAGTACTCGACTTGTTTTAAAAAGCTCTGGCCTGTTTGTAAGGATCACATCCAGAAGAGTTTCAGATGTAGGTGTCATTCTGGTTGGATCCTTGATTAGACACTCCAGACCATAAACCTCCTCTAGACTGAGCAAAATTTTCCCTTCTGTGCGTTCCGGTCTTAATCTGTCAAGGTTCAGTTCTCCCGTAAGTATGAGTGTATTACATTCCATCGTAGCCCACATACATATTGCATTAAATCCCTCTTCCAGTTTACGGTAGTAGTCAGTGCTAGTTGCTTTTGGCGTTCGATAACTACCAACAAACAACACATCATTGGCATATCCAGCTACATCCTCATTTGCATATTCTCCTTCGCCGCCATGTTGACTTAGGTTTTCTACTCCAACCAAACTTTGCTCAAACCTAAAAGGAAGAGAGCATAGGGAGCAGGTCCATTCAATATCTGGGTTGTCCAGATAGTACTTGAAGCCGCCTTTACTCTGGTTTATACACTTGGCATGTGACCAGACATTACATTCAGTACATAGCAAAGCATCTTGACTCGAGCGAACTCCTTTCCCATACTCCTAGCAAGGGTAGTTGGGGTTCTCTTTTCCCTTGGACCTGGGTTTTTGTGGATATCCACTCCGAGAATTATATGGCTGAGCTGTTGGGTTCTTGTGTCGTTAGCAGTGTATAGAAATCTTGAAGCCAAGTAGGAGTTCCTTCTGCCCGAACTCGCTCTCGGAGTTGCCCAGCTTTTGGCCCCATAAATATCCCAGTAATTCTGTGGCAGGATTACTGAAAAACCGGTTACAAATCGTTGCCCGCCTTCCCAATGTACTGAGAACTTTTGTGTGTCGAAAAGGAATGAAATAAATAACAGTAGAGCAAGATCCTTAACTCAGCATTGTGAAATCTAGGGGCTGTACAGTCAGAGAGTCAGAGAGTCAGCTGCATACAAATTTATGGGCTCCTGGATTGTCCTTTATTGTCATGTTTCGCACTGTTTTCTGGGGGACACTCTGACCATACATTGCTCTCCAGTTCCTCATTTCACTCACCTGCTTTTCAGATAGTTTGTGCGCCTTTGGAGGGCATAACGTGGGTAAATCATTGTAATATGTGGTGGTGAAAACCTGTGGGTAATGGGACTTGGGAGCTGTGAAGTAAGCAAATGGTGTAAAACAACCGTTCTTTGATTGTCCTGCTGCATCTGTAATCGAATTCAAGTTGTAGGGGCATGTCAGTGGCACCACTTCTCATTTCTGAGAATGTGTTTTCGACAACAAGCGTTAGAAGACTTTTGATATTAAATTTGGTGGTAAGGCTTGGATTAAAACTGTCCAGCAGGTCCTTGATGTGACGCAGAGACTTCAGGATCCTTCTTTCATCTTCCATGACAACTGATGAAACAGCAAACAGCAAATCTGACCAGACCAAAAAAATGCATAACCCAAGGCAAAGAAAATCACCCTGAAGAGGAACAAGACTTTGAACCTCCAAGAAAAATGGAAACGAGGTCACAGGTATGTTGTTTAAGCGCTAAATATTTATTTTTACGCCGTTAACACTGTGCCAAATGTTGGCTCAAATGTTGCAAGTTAGCTAGATCGACCATTTCCATTTCCTTCCTGTTACTTTGCCTTTTGGTTTGAAAAATTAAATATCAGAAAGTAAATAGCTTAGCAAATATATTTTCGTTACAGCAACCTGCACATGGGGTTGATATTTGTGGTACAAGACTGACTGAACCTGACGTTCTGTGAAATGACATACATGTAAAATCTTGTTCAAACTGTAAAGAAGGTGAGTGTCTCTTGGTGTCTTCCGACGTTTCTTGAAGCAATAGTAGGGAAACAAAAGCAAAATCATGGTGAAGTCGGTCAGTGGATAAGTAGAGTCATTTGCTAGTCAGTTACAGTGTAGACTCCATAACCCTGAATATGGAATTCTGATTCCTTTTCTTAACTACTAATTTATATTCTTCAATTGATTGTTTTGTTGCCCCATTCAAGGTAATGTGATATTCAAATACTTAGGTCCTTTGCTTTGTTGTAACTAAAACGTCCATAACAGCATGGGTATTCGCAGTTTCTTACGATATGGTTTGGCAAAAAAGGGGAAGGGGACACAATTCTTCAACTGGTCATGGGGCTGCCATGGGTCTTACCACTGGAAAGGTTGTTAGTTACTCCACCAGATGCAAGACATGTAGAGTATGTAGCCATAACAAATTAACTGGGAAAGACAAAAGGCATGACTGTCGAAAAAATCATAGTGGATCATCAAAATCAATGGAAAGAGATGTGGCCTGTAAACAGTGGAGTAAAGCTCCTAGATCTGGAGTCAAATTTTTCATTTATGTTGGGGATGATGAATCCACAACATTAGCAGACATAAAAACAAAATTCCCTACGGTGTTGAGAAATGGTCTTACATTGTTCATGCCAAGAGATCGCTAAATTCTAGACTGTATAACCTTAGACACCGTTTCAAAGGATCAAATTGTTCAGTTCTGAGTCCCAAAGTGATAAATTATTTGACAAAGTGTTTCAGTTACTGTATCAACCAAAATGTTGGATATTATAATTCTCTAAAGAAAAGGGTCAAAAACATTGTTTCACATGCATTTGGGGACCACACTTGTTGTGATAATTCATCGTGTGGCTACAAACAAAATCCTGCAGCCTATAAACACAGATATTTGCCATATGGTAAAGATCTTTTTGGAGACTCACTCAAAAAGGCTTTAATTGATATTTTGGAGGAATATTCAACTGACATTGTGGTGAACAAACTCGCCCCATGTGCAAATTCAGAGCGAAATGAAAGTCTCAACAGCACTGTAGGTTCTAAGAACCCTAAAACACTTTTTTTTATGGGGGCAGCGAGGGTAACAACTTCCGCATAGCATGTGGGGTGGCACAGACCAACATTGGTTATGACTACATTGGAAAAACATTGGAAGCCCTTAATATTGAGCCTGGTATTACCCTAATAAACATGCTAATGCAATGGACAGGAAGGTTATTTGTGACAAACAACGAAAAGGAGCAAAGGAATTCAAGCGAAGGCGGAACCAGTTATCTCAGCAACAAAATCAATAAGCATTGAGAACAGATGCAAATGAAGGAATCACATATGAGTCATCAGTGGGTTTAAATTTGGATACATCCAACAAAAGAACAGAGCCACAAATTGTATTTGATGTGCCTCCTGAATTATCACAAACAGAACTGAGAAGATATGAGGAAATACTACCTCCCTACACAACAAGACCAAAAGTCATTCACTTGTCATATGATTCCACTAACAAATATCAATTCATTTTCTTTGACACAGAAACCACGTGCACAGGAAAGCTGGCTGAGATATGTCAGCTTTCTGCTGTGAGTGAAAATGGCAGACATATGGATTTTCAACTTTTATTCTCCCCCAAACTAGCATATATAATTGAATAAATGTTTTGAAAGAAAATTTGGCCTGAGCGGGATTTGAACCCACGTCCCAACGTTACTAGTCGGGTGTAATAACCACTACACCACCAGGACAACCATGCTGGCAACACAGCCATCGAAGGGGTGACTTACGCGGTCAGGACGTGGGCCTCCCGGGAAATTTTCCTTCAAGGTGATATATATATATATAACCGAAAAAGTGGAAAGAAATCCTCATCTACTATAAAGTGCTCAATAGCAGAGCTAGAGCTATGAATAATTGTACTCCAAGAGCTAGGTTATTTGAACATTTACATATATAACTTCGGGTGAGTTCCACACTGATAAATCCAGAAAAGTGCTCAACAATAATGGAGCGGTAATAACAATGTTTTTCTACTCAATATAGCTTCATATGGACTTTAATACAGGTCTGTTTCGTAGACCAACAAGGAGTTGGACCACTCATCAGTTAAATTCCATGTACACTGTAGCATCGCTGGGGTTTATATACATCAGTAGCGTGATCGTTACAAGATTCAAACTTGAAAAACAATAGTTCTGATTGGTTGTTGAGGATGCGATTGAACCTAAGGAGAAAATTTCGCTTGTGCCTGCAAGTCGATACGAGTTCATTACGTTTGTTGAGCGTTGCCATGTCCGGTTTATATAGAATATAGAATTTCTCGGTACTACATAGATTACATCGTTTAGTAAGTTATAGTTGTTCACCAAACATAAAACAGATCATCGATGCACACAACAAAACCATCCTAAGCCAGAACATGCCACCTCCACAACAACACCCACCAAACTCTGCAAATGCAGAGTACCAGACAAATGCCCTTTGAAAGGACAATGCTTAGTCAAGAAAGTAGTGTATCACGCCACCATCACGACCGCCGAAAGTACAGAGACGTTCGTCGGCCTCACCGCCACTGAATTCACTACGAGATGGCGAAACCACCAAATGTCATTCAAAAACGAAAGTAAAAAGAATGACACCGAACTGAGCAAACATTTATGGCAGCTAAAAGAACAAAAGAAAGACTTCGCAATCTCCCGGAAAATTCTAGCCAAGGCCAAATCTTATAGCAACCTTACTAAACGATGTAATCTATGTAGTACCGAGAAATTCTATATTCTATATAAACCGCACATGGCAACGCTCAACAAACGTAATGAACTCGTATCGACTTGCAGGCGCAAGCGAAATTTTCTCCTTAGGTGCAATCGCATCCTCAACAACCAATCATAAATTTACAAATGCTTTTTTACTATTGTTTTTCAAGTTTAAATCTTGTAACGATCACGCCACTGATGTATATAAACCCCAGCGATGCTACAGCGTACATGGAATTTAACTGATGAGTGGTCCAACTCCTTGTTGGTCTACGAAACAGACCTGTCTTAAAGTCCATATTGAGTAGAAAATGAAATGTTAATGAAATGACGTGATAAATTGATCATCAGCTAAAAGTGCTCAATGGGTTTACCAGAGCTTTGAATAGATACGTAGACTTGAACTAGGTCAAAAACATTTATTTGCTACTCCGAGTTTCATGCTTCTCACGAAGCAATCATCAGGCAACTGCCAAAAAGAAGGAATACATGGTGTTTTACAGTGATTTTGAAAAAAAAAAAACGGTAGCAATTCACTATAGGCTGGGGTGCATAGCGACGGTTAAACAATACAAATTGTTTCCAGTGAGCTGCTAGAAATAAGCCTTAAATAATTACGCTATTAAGAAGGAATTTCTTTGCATGTCTGCAACTTTTTTACAAGCTCATTTCTGTTGTTAAGGGCCGCCAAATCTATATAATTTGTAGACCAGATTTGGCGACCCTTAACAACAGAGCTTGTAACAAATTGCAGACATGCAAAGAAATTCCTTCTTAATAGTAAATGATCTTTTGGCTGCAAACATTTGAAAACAGTTCACTAGGTGCCCGCGCGGGCACACGAAGCAGTCAGCGGTGCTCGAAACGAATCATGAGCAACTGCTGATCTGATGAAGTCTGGATTTCTTAATACATGTGTACGCGCGCAGGAATAACGGGCTCGCGAAGGCTTTTGCAAGAAAACAAGCCGGGTGACCCCTTCTTTTTATTGTTTAAAATTCTAAGGAAGGAAATTTCTACTTTGGGCAAATTGTCGTTTTTCCATGTTTCAAGAAATCGGCTCCATAAAATTATTTTAAAATTGTTGTGCATTTTCCTTTTCGGATGCCAAAGGCTATTGCCAAAAAAAAAACGCGGGGTCACCAGATTAATTTTTTAGCTGTTAGTGACATACGCTAAAAATCAGGGCTGGAAAATCCTTGTGTAACGTTGTAATGGTAACTGCTGATGACAAAATAACACCTGCTTTTGGTCAAGTATAAGTTATATAATCCATCCCTAGCAAAATATTACAGTGGCCGTGGTCCGCCTTTATGTTCTATTCTTTCAAAGTTATAAGTCGCCAAAAACCTGGTACCAGACACCTTAATTCTGAAGGTCAGAGTTGGTATTTGAGTGATTATCTAAAACCTCAACGTTGGACATATCTGAAACAGACGGTTTCTCGTAGCAGTTCGACACAGAATCAAGAAGGCCATAATACAATTGATTCAGGAAAAGAAGAATTGAGACATATAAAAATTGAGAGATGGTTTTTTACACATAAGATATCTTGACCACATATATCTTTTATCTAACCCAATTATACATGTATACAAGATATGTCAAACTACATACCACACAGCGTCAAATTATCTGATGGACAAAAAACGAAATTAGCCAGAGCCATTCAAAATCGTTCGGCAATAACATTGCGGTTATCCAACCATGAACTGACCGGGCCTGACCAGTTGATGTTAACAAAAACACAGATAAAAAAGATTCAAAAAGCAATGAAAAATGGTACTGGTGTAGAGCACAGATGGCCAAGGTTGGTGGCAGCATTTGGTCATCGGTTGCTGTTCTTGCGGGTAAATTATTGACAAAAGGTGTTACCCGCTGTCTAATCTATTGGAGGGCCATTACTCACTGGATCTCTTTCAGGCATCGGTGAAAACGTAATCGGCAAGCTTTTTTGCCGGGGTCAAACAGGTGGTTCCATGATTCCATTCGATAAATTGTCCCAATTGCTTCCATACATGGCTCTTCTGACAAAATTGCAGCGTACCCGTCTTAACAACGCAATGCAAACAGGACAAGGAATGCATTTTCGGCCGACAAAACGTCAAATGGGTACAGGTCTTTGGTCAATATTGGCATCCACCGGGATCCCTGTAGCTGTTAACTTGATCAGTAAATTGACAGGTAAAGGACTACAAGTGGACCGATCCAGATCACGGTGATCTACACCTGTTTATGTACCCCAAATATCAACGGTGGATTGGTTTATCCAATGATGCCCCCACCAGTCTACGGAATGTGGCCCACAACAGGCAGAGTAGATAAAAAAGGACAAGGATTAGTAACTTCCATGTTGGGTATATCACAAAATACAGGGTTCAACCGCAATGTATGGTTATAAATTCCTTTGGTGGGTCAACTCATCTAAGTAATGATATAAAATTTGTTGACAAACCGCTCAGCAACTTTGATCTTATGGATTGGGTCAAGAAGCTTGGCATAAAACAATTTAGAGGCAGTTATTCAAGAGACAACCTTCCAAAACAAATCATGAACAAAGAGGTCGGCATCATTAATTTGGATTCACAAATAGGTCATGGCACCCATTGGGCCTGTTACCTAAACATCGATCCTGGCTACATCGAATACTTTGACTCATTTGATTTGGTGATGCCATTTTAAATCGTCAATTATCTCAACACCAGCCACAAACAAACAATCTATTCCGGTGATGAAATACAAGAAAGACATTCTCTTCTTTGTGGATATACACCTTATTCCAAAATGGCCGCCATTTATATATTCTTTTGTTTTTATTTAAATTTGACCTTGATGCCTCGTTCAAGGCAAAATATTCTTTTGAATTTCATCTCAAGAACGAGGCATCAAGGGCAAATTTGCATGGAAACAAAAGAATATTTAAATGACGGCCATTTTGGAATAAGGTGTATTGGGTTTTATATTATTTGAGAGAGAGACAAAATAGTAAGAGCATCCTGGAAACAGTACACAATGCCCAATTTGATATGAACAATCAATGGGTAAACCATCGTTTTATAATCAACTACTTTAGAAATTTATCTAATTAATCTATATATGAGATCGTATTGTTAAAACAGAGAAAGCAGGCCGAATGTGTTGAGCGATCTGGTTACAAACAAGCCAAAAATGGAAGATGGCTTTTTTACTGAACTTGTGCAGAATGCCACATTACTAAAACCAAATTCATCATCGGCAAAGGGATTATGTCAAATTTGGGCAATGTTAGAGCCGAATTGCTTTTCACAAAAGGAGTCCCTTACCTTGCCGACAAATCGGTCGAAATGGGCCGTTATTACACATCAGAATGCTGCGAGACCCAAAGTTGCAAAAGAGGGCTATTAACAACGCTTTGGACAAACTAAACCCAGCAATTCAAAGCGTAGGCACCCAAGCCCTCAATTAATTGTCAACCAAGATCAGACCAAAGAAAAATATAAAAGAAACAGAAAAGATCTGGATGGTGGTGCTTTGGATGTTCAAAAACACTTATTGAAGCTTGGAGAATCCGACGAGATATGTCCAGGTTTGCACGCAAATGCGAAAATTGGGAAATTGCGAATTTTGTGAAAAATTGCAGAACACGGAAAAGCTAGAGAACACAAGAAGTCCCTTAAAAGAGTTGCAATTTTTGCGGTTTTAATCATTTTTGCGAAAACTGCGAATTTTGCGAAAAATCGTAAAAATTGCACAATACTGAAAATCAAGAGAACACTAGTCCCCGACAAGAGTGGCAATTTTTGCGAAAATTGCGAATTTTGCAAAAAATCGCAAAAATCACAGAAAACTGAAAAGCAACAGAACACAAGAAGTCCCCGACAAGAATTGCAATTTTTGCGGTTTTCATGATTTTTGCGAAAAATGGTAAAAATCGCAGAACACTGAAAAGCAAGAGAACACAAGAAGTCCCCAACAAGAGTTGCGATTTTTGCGAAATTTGCGAATTGCGATTTTTCGGAAAATTCGCAATTTTCGCAAAAATCGTTAAAATCGCAAAAATCGCAACTCTAGTCGAGGACTTCTTGTGTTCTCTTCCTTTTCAGTGTTCTGCGATTTTAGAGATTTTTTGTAAAATCCGCAATTTTTGCAAAAATCGCGACTCCTAGTTAGGGATTTGTCTTCTTCTTTTTACCATTTACGATTTTTGTGATTTTTCGCAAAATTAGCAGTTTTCGCATTTGCGTGCAAACCTGGACATAGGTCACTCCGACTGGTAAAAA
Organism: Montipora capricornis; assembly: GCF_036669925.1. NCBI lineage: Eukaryota > Metazoa > Cnidaria > Anthozoa > Scleractinia > Acroporidae > Montipora > Montipora capricornis. The sequence continues at coordinate 43,892,946 of NC_090888.1, read as the reverse complement.
ATACAATTATTGTGGACCTGGTACAAAACTAGAAGAGACATTTAACAGTAATGATCCATCGATTCGTGAACCTATAAACCGGTTGTATGCTATTTGTAAAGAACATGACATAGCATATAGCAAAGCCGTAGATGAATTGTCCAAAATTAAAAGCATGAGGCGGATAATATTATGATAAAACAAATAGGTAATATTCCTTTTAGTCAAAGACCATGATTTAGTACACCAGTAAAATTTATTATGCAAACAAAAAGAAAGCTTGGATTAGGTGTTCCAAAAAACGTAAAAAGACTGACAGGAAAAATTAGCAAACGAATTGCATAAACTAATAAAGCATAACTTTACTCGGCGTCGTGTCGTTGTAAATCATATTGATGAAATATGGTGTTCTGATTTAGTTGAAATGCAACAATTTGGCAAATGGAATAAGGGCTATAGATATCTTCTTATGGTATTAGATGTTTTTAATAAATACGGTTGGATTATGCCATTGACAGATAAAAAAGGTGAATCCGTTGCTGAGGCATTCCGGACAATTTTCCAGGAGGGTAAAACACCAAAGTTTCTATGGACTGACAAAGGAAAAGAGTTTTACAACAAGCACGTCAAGGGTTTATTGGATAGCAAAGGACTACAGCTGTACTCCACAGAAAATGAAGAAAAATCTAGTGTAGTCGAAAGATGGAACACAACAATAAAAAAGCAGTTCACTGTCCAAGGCAATACACAATATTTGGACATACTACCTAAAATATTAAAAAAGTATAATAACACTAAACACAGTTCAGTAAAAATGGCACCCATAGAAGGCACCCATAAAAGCAAGCTCTCAAAAAAGGAAACGACAGTATTCAATTTACAATACATGTTTCGACATACTCATGTCATCTTCAGTTGCAAATGGGCTTTTTTAACGGTTGTACACTTGAATTTATATTAAGGTATGTTACAAAATTACGTGTCAGAACTTGAATATGAAGTATGAAATGCGCAGGAAGCAAAAATAGCGCACATAGCAATAAAATAAAAGACAAAAGAGCAGCGTAATTAAAAAGAAAGAGACAAATCTAAATGCCTCAACTGCTGATTAAGAATTGGATTTCCCTCTTAATGTGCAATGCCTCTTTGATCTTAATTTGGAATTTTGAGGCGGCAGAATCTAGGATGGTGAAACATTCTGTATTACAAGAGTCATGACAGGCCCTAGCTGACTGCAGGTTTCTGTAAACATGCGAAGCCTTGTCCGACAAGAGATGATCACGAGCACGTGTACAAAAGTGGCGAGTGGTCTCGCCAATGTAGCTGGCATTACAGCCAGCACACGAGAATTTATAAACAACAGGCGAACGTAGACCTTGCGGTACTGAATCTTTCACGCTGAACATGTTTCTAAGTTTACACGTACTAAAGGCCAACTTAACATCTAAATCAGCTTTGTAACATACCTTAATATAAATACAAGTGTACAACCGTTAAAAAAAATTCATTTGCAACTGAAGATGACATGAGTATGTCGAAACATGTATTGTAAATTGAAAACTGTCGTTTCTTTTTTGAAAATAATTGTTACTCTGCTATCTTCCACTCATAGAAGCTACTAAACAGAAGAATAAAAGGACTTGTTTACTTTAATCTATATGGTGATATGGAGCAATCACCATCAAAACCAAAATTTAGAATTGGTTTAGGATCAGCAAATATAAGAGAAATACTTTCGATAAAGGATATACTCCGAACTGGACAGAAGAAGTTTTTATAATACATAAAATACAATACACTAAACCTATTACTTTTAAGCTGAATGATCTCAACGATGAAGAGATACAAGGAAGTTTTTTGAACCTGAAAAGCCAAACAGGATGTATTCCGAATCGATAAAGTAATCTGAGAGATTATAAGAAAAAACAAGCTTTGGTGAAGTGAAAATGATATAGTGATGAGTTTAAGAGTTGGATGCCGAATAAGGATTTGACAGATGAAAATACATAAAATAATGTTCGGTAACATATATTGTAGTAAAAAACACAATGTATACAACTGTAATCCGCTTCTGAAAGCAGTAGCCAAAAATATGATTGTTTCTTGTTATTTTAAACGCATTTAAAAAAATTAATTCTTATTAAGTAATATTATAAAATGGAACCGAAAATTCTCCTTCAATTTGATTCAAGATCAAAGCAAAATTCCTGACAGCATAAGAAAACAAAGAAGAAGCCATTTTAACATTTTTAAAATACCAATATGGGTATTCAAAATGATTTAATGATGATTTAATGATGATTTAGCTGAAGATGAAATGAAAGAACTACATCTGGTTGCTCATATCATTGAGTGTGTTTCAAAAATAATAAAAAAATGATAAAAAACTGGTTAATATTATTGTTGGTAATACAAAAGTTCTTTTAAAGAAATTTAACAAAGATCAAAGCATCCCAAATTGGATGAAAAATATATAGAATATAAAATGATATTTAAAAAATATATAGTATAAAATATATTGTAAAGTGACTGAATCCAAAACACAAACAAATGCTTGTTCCTCGGAGCAAAAAAGATATAGGGGTCAACATGGTCCTTATAAGCATTTCAAAGAAGAAGAAAGAAAGCGAGCTTATACAGCAATTAAAACACGCTATATGGTTAACAAAGAATGGATTTGTCCTTTATGCTGTCGTGACTATAATTTAGCTGGAAAAACACAACATTTGCGCAAGAAGAAACACCAATGAAAAAGTTCCAAAGCTGCTTAACACCATTTTATACAGTTCAAATGAATTCTTGATTTCATTTGAATTTTAAAAGCACTCATAAACCGGTGTCTGACATTTGCAGACTGCAGACAAATAGCGCTGATAAAGGGTATTTAAGTCTAAGAACCCATTTTAAAACGGTTAGCTTTCAATTAGACTTTTTTAGACTTAAATACTGTTTATCAGCGCTATTTGTCTGCAGTCTGCAGTCTGCAAATGTCAGATAGCTCTCATAAACTACTTAAACCGGAAATTATATATAGTATATTATATAGAAAATGAAATACTCAGTTGACAAAATCATCCCTACAAAAAACTACAAAGCTATATTCTTACATCTTATTCGCAGTAACAGCACAATCGCTGATAACCAAGCTGATCTTCTTTTGGAAAAGATCAATGGTTACATCATAACCTTTGTTGATGAAGACAACGAACAATATCCTTGGCACATCAACGAAGAGACAAAACCATTTCTCAAAAAAATGCTGACAAAAGGCATCAGTAAATCTGACTTGAAAGTGTTTGGCTACCATAGTGGTCGTGACGCTCAATTCTTCGATGACGTCATGATATCTCCACCATCTGATCACCAAGACCTAAAAATCACTTCCCCTGAACCATCTAAACCAAAGACTGAAAGCAAACGGTCTAAATCAAAAACTGTAAAATCAGGTACGCTAAAAGAATTATCAACCCGTTATTTACAAACAGCTAAAAAGCTAGGATATAATTGGAAGGATCTCCTTAGAAAGTCAACAAGACAGCAGGTTATCAAAGATGTCAATACGTACAATGATATTACGAAGGATGCTAACCGTGAATATCAAAGGACAGCATATTTCAACAGGCGAGCTCAAACAATAATTAACCAAACAGAAATCCTTGAAGCATTACAATTATCCAAACAACAGATATTAAACAAGTTAGCTCAATGGATATCAGAGGGGTCTGGATGGTGACTCGATTGGTTGACAACCATTACCTCAATATTGTTAAATACAAACCAATGAAAGGATCATCATACATTCAACTCCCAAAGGAGCTTCAAAACATCTCAAAAGGATTAAATAACATTAAAAACGATGACAATGAATGTCTCAGATGGTGTCATATCAGACATATGAATCCACAAGACGAAGATCCTGAAAGAATAAAAAAAATTGACAAGGAATATCTTAACACGTTGGATTATGCTGGAATTGAATTTCCTGTAACAATCAAACAATTTCACAAAATCGAAAAACAAAATAATATCAGCATCAACGTTTTTGGCTATGACGAAAAACAACCATATCTTATCTATGTATCAAAAGAAAAGAATAAATATAACATGAATTTATTATTGATAACAGAAGGAGAAAATTGGCATTATGTATTAATAAAGGATTTTAACAAGTTCATGTACAACCAAACAAAACACAAAAAGAGGAAACACTTTTGTATGTGTTGTCTCCCGGGCGTTTCTAAAACGAGGGTAAGGATAAGACCAAGGGTGAGGGTAAGGGTAAGGATACGAATAAAAAAAGTATCCTAAACATGCATAGACGTCGCCTTAGACGTCATTATTTTATTCATAACATTTGATTTTATTGTTAACGCATAGAGTTTTGATATGCGTTTCTAAGAACCTTATATTATTATTATTAAGCTAACCATAGGCCTAATTAGGCCTAAACAAAAGTTTAAGGTTAGCTTTTATGCATTTTTAGGATACTTTCTGTATTCGTATCCTTACCCTTACCCTCACCCTTGGTCTTACACTTACCCCCGTTTCAGAAACGCCAATTGTCTCCAGTGTTTTAGTTCTGAAAAAGTATTAATGCCGTGTTTACACTTGGGATTTTTACCACGGTAAAAGAGTTTACTTACCTAGGTAAATTTTTGGTCAACTTAAACATCAATTAATACCTCAGTAAATGCGGCAAAAGACAAAGGAAATTTAACCACGGTAAAAGCGATAATGATGCAGTGATTTGGCTTGGTTTAGCTCGGTAACCGAGGTCAAATTGACAGATACATCCAGTTGCGGTGAAGTTTTTTTTGATTTATCGCGAGTTCAAGTTTCCTTGTCACGTTTCATGTTTTATTCGCGGAGTTCAGGCTTTTTTCAATATGCTGTGCCGCCTAAGTTGCAATAAAATCATCCGTTTTCGCCTCACTTTCTTGAGGTGTTGTAGTATGAGCAGTTGCCGTAATCGAGACGCTTCTACTTGCCTCTCAAGAATTAAAAAGAAAAAGGCAATGACTATCAGAGCCACCGCTTTCTTGTTAATACTGACCATGTTTTAAAAATTGCGCGCATTAGCTTGTATTTCCCCCCAATTCGATTTTTGGCAGTGTTGACAGATTGACTTTGGTTATTTGAGCCAGTATAAACACTGCACTAATCTACTTAAGTTCAGTTAACTTGACCTCGGTCAATTTAAACCGCAGTAAACGTTTGAATGTAAACACGTCATAACTAATCACAAAGAAAACTGTATCCAAGTAAATGATACACAAGCCATTAAAATGCCAACTAAAGATAACAAAATCTTAATATCAACTATCATAAACAACTACCTGCGCCGTTTGTGATATATGCTGATTTTGAAGCCATAACACAAAAAATACATGGTTGCAAGCCAAACAATGACAAATCATATACTCACGCTTATCAAAAGCATACCGATTGTGGAAACGGTTATAAGGTTGTGTGTTGTTATGATGATAAATATAGTAAACCAGTTGAAATATACAGAGGCCTTAATGCTGTGTACAAAATATAGAAAAGATTCTTGAAGAGGTTAAATACTGCAAGAAGATTATACAAAACAAATTCAACAAACTATTAAAAATGACTGAAAAAGATGAAAAAGACTTTCAAAATGCTAACAAATGTCATATTTGTGAACAAATGTATACTGATAATACAGGGTTCAGCTCACCAAGATTGTAACCTGAATTTCAAATTGACTGACAAAATACCAGTTATAAATCACAATCTTAGAGGGGTGTGGAAGCCATTTCATTATGCAACAACAAAATACAATTACACAAATAAAAAAGGCAAAGAATGCCAAATGAACATTAACGCTACACCTAATACCATAGAGAAGTATATGGCTTTTATGCTCGGTAATCATCTGATTTTAATTGACAGCTTTCAATTTATGAGTTCAAGTCTCAATAAACTAGTCAACTATCTTTCAAAAGATGCATTAAATTACACAAAAGAAGCATTCCAAAATGAACAGTTCCGGCTTATGAAACAAAAAGGGGTTTCTCCTTATGATTTTATGGATTCATTTGACAAATTCAACTACCGAAAAAAAAAGTTCCACAGCATGCTGAGTTATGAAGAAATCACTGACGAAGAATATGAGCATGCTTAAAATGTATGGAATACTTTCAACTTAAAATCAATGGGTGAATATCATGACTTGCATCTCAAATCTGACATCCTGTTGTTGGCTGATGTTTTTGAAAAATTCTGAAAAACATGTCTGTAATATTACAAGCTAGATCCCTGCCATTATTTACATCTCCCGCTTTATCTTGGGATAGCATGCTAAAGATGACCGATATAAAGTTAGAGCTAATGACTGACATTGACATGTTTCAGTTCATTGAAAAAGGACATAGAAGTGAAACATCATACATAGCTAACCGATGTGGAAAAACAAACAAATTATATCATGTATCTGGATGCTAACAATCGATACGGTTGGGGCTATGAGCAAATTTTTACCAACTGGCAATTTTAGATGGATGACAGAAAAGCAGATTGATAAGATAGACTTAGCTTAATATAAAGATGATAGCAAATAAGGTTTGATACTAGAAGTTGATCTAAAATATCCAGAAGAACTCCATAACACACATAATGACTATCCTTCAGGACCAGAAAAGGTTAAAGTGGTCAAAGATATGTTGTCACCATATTGCCAAGAAATAGCTAATAAATTTAATATATCAACTGGTTTGGTACATAAATTGATACCCACATTGGGCAACAAAAATAAGTATGTTGTACACTATAGAAACCTGCAGTTGTATACTGAACTTGGGTTAAAAGTCATAAAAGTCTATAGAGTACTGGAGTTTGATCAGTCGCCTTGGCTCAAGCAATATATTGATTTTAATACTCAAAAAGAGCTAATGCCAAAAATGCTATTGAAAAAGACTTCTTTAAGCTCATGAATAATTCTGTCCTCGGAAAGACAATGTAAAATATTAGGAAGCGAGTTGACGTTAGACTTGTAACTGACGAGAAAAAACTATTGAAAATGACATCAAAACCAACTTATGTCAGTAGTAAGATATTTAACGATAATCTAGTAGCAGTGCATAAGATTGAAGAATCACTAACCCTAATAGGCCAGCGTACGTATTTGGGTATGTGTATCTTAGATCTCAGCAAGACTCTAATGTATAATTTTCATTATTAGTACATTAAAAAGAAGTATGGAGACAAAGCAAAACTCCTATTCACAGACACAGACTCACTGACTTATGAAATCGAAGCTGAAGACGTATACACAGATGTTTGGAGTGGTAAAGATAAATTTGACAACAGTGACTATCCTGAAAACAGTCCATTCTGTAATAAAACTAATAACAAAGTTATAGTAAAGTTCAAAGATGAATGCCAAAGCATTCAAGTAGCTGAATTCGTTGGATTAAGATCAAAAATGTATTCATATCAGAAAGACAACGACACAGGTTCAAAGTCAGCTAAAGGTATTAAAAAAAATGTCATCAAGAAAAATATCAAACATGAAGACTATAAACAAACGCTATTTAATAACAGACAAATGTATCATACAATGAAATCCATTCGAAGCAACAATCATCAACTCGAAAAGCTATGAGCTAAACAAAGTGTCATTGTCCTGCTTTGATGATAAAAGGTGTATACATCCAAATGGTGTAGACAGTTATTCTTATGGTTACTATAAAATAGGAAACGCTTTTCCTTGTAACTGGTTGTGATCGAAAAAAGTGATGACGTCACGACACAGCTGTGTCAGCCGTGATCTTACAAGTAAAACATTTACAATAACAATCCGATGACTCGTTGGGAAACTCCCTGTTGTATGACATCATAGACTTCCTATTTTTCCAAGAAGGTGAACA
>NC_090888.1:43869678-43884975 GCF_036669925.1 Montipora capricornis | reverse complement strand
ATCTCACTCCTCCGCGTTGTAGCTCTTGTGAACCTATTTTGATAAGGAAGCAATTATAATATAATTACACTCGCTGAGTTCTCAAATCAATGCATGGTTGAGTTGAAGTCGCCAACTGTCTCGTGGTCGTCAATCGTGACTGTTTTAGTGTTCACTCTAGAATAGCTAGCATACATGTATCCACGTTTTTGCAATGTGAACGTACACGCTTGCCTGTCTCAGAGAGTGATTTAGAGTCGGCTTTCTGGCTAGCAGCAAATGACAACCTTTTTGCCGTTGGTGTGTCCCTTAATCTCAGTGTTTAGTAAAAATACTTTTGTCAAAGGGTAAGTCCGTGAATCCCCGAAAGGAAAGGAAAGTAGCTTTATTTTAAGTGTCCAGTCGTTCTAGAGCTGAAGCACTAATTGGGGACACTGCAAACTGAAATTAACAATTATCACAAATCAAGTCTATGTTGGTTTTTTCAGGAGAGTGGAAACCGGAGTACCCGGAGAAAACCTTTTGGTGCAGAGTAGAAAACCAACAAACTCAACCCACATGTGACGCAGGATCTGGAATCGAATCCGGGCCACATTGGTGGGAGGCGAGTGCTTTCACCACTGCGCCATTCCTCTCACAACTGCACCCGTGAGCTACCGTCAAAAAGTCATTACCAGGGTTAGTGACACTTCAGTCATCTCCATTACAATAGGCCATTTTCGAAATATCAAATATTCAGCTTGATAGTGAGGCAGTGAGGACAAAAACAATAGAAACATGTTGAAATGAATGTGAAAAATAGTTCCTTATCATCCGCTTTCATTTGTGTTTGTCGTCAGAACGTCTCTTTCAAGCTGAATTTTAATATATCTGAAAAGGCCTATTGCGAAACATGCATCTTTTTGCGTTGGCCGTGTAGCACTTATATTTTAAACAGAATTAACTGAAGAGAGTGTAGTGTAACGTGAAGTGCTAGATTTCTATCCCATATGAACGATGTGAGCGTTAGCCCTACTGATGGAACTGGGCCCACACAAGGACAGAGAAAAACTCTGACCAGGGTCGGAATTGAACCCACGACCTTCGGGTTAGATCTCCGCCGCTCTACCGAGTGAGCTACAAGGTCAGACGGGAGCAGGCCGTGGGAACTGAAGATGGCCGTGTAGCACTTCACGTTACACTACACTCTCTTCAGTTGATGTCGTCTCATTGGTTTTCGTGAAGAACAATGAAAAGCGTCTCTGATTGGTGCATTTATGTTGGCACGAGGAGTGAGCAGGCGTCATAAGTTCAAATAGCCAATCTTTGACTATAAGAACTACACGGCGCATGCTCTCCTACATAGAGTTTCCCAGAGCCTCGGGTTCATGCGCAGTCATAAGATCTGAGGCTCTGGTGACGAGAATGCTTTCATGTGCTAAAAATTTCTCAATAATATAGTTAGGGTTAGATAATTTCAATAGAACAAATATTGTGACTTTCGAGAGGTTAAGCATGAGTTTTACGGCCAACGGGAAACGGCAGGTTCTTGCTTATCATAAAAAGCGTGACAATTCTCTAATTTTATCTTGTCTCGTTCCTTTGAGAAGTTGCTTGATACCTGCAGCTAACAAAACAAAAATGAGCTAATTTCAAGCAGGGTTCTTACATTTTTGGCAAAACCCTAATTTCACTCCGACGTTTGCCTAACCTCTCTTTTATCTGAGAGGCTTTCCGTCCAGAAAGTTTTCTTTGAGAACACTTTATACTCGTGCATGGTTTACTTACGGGACTGGCAGATTGTGAATTTCGAATTTTGCGCAATGGACGAAGACAATAGCCCATTTCCGAGTTGCCGCATGCCTCAGTTTCAAAGCGAGTCCTGGTGCACAAACATTCAAATGGAAATGAGTTGCGTATTCTTATGCAAATCAAACTCATTTCCCTTACAATAGTTGAGCACCAAGACATGTCACTTCGAAACCGAGACAAACAGAAACTCGGAAATGGCTCATTGTGACAGTGTGTTTTGACAGCGTCTGAAGTTGGTCACCCCCTTTTTGAACTTCGAAATAAAGAAGTAGAGTGAAGTCCATAGCAAGCATGTATTAGTTCGAATAAGCATGGATTTTCGGAGTAACTGTGTTCGAATAAAGCATAGTATAAAGACTCAAGAAAAGGGAAAAACCAAAGAAAATGAACGTTAGTTCCAGGGAATTTGAATTTCTGAGCTCGAAATAACGGAGTTCAGCAGTAAGTCGATAATTTTTCCTGCGACGCAGATTACGTAGTGGACTCACTTATCTCGTAGACAGCGTTTCTCCAAAGTCCGCCGCATTTTTCTTCTTCAGATTCGGCAGCAGGACACCGCGTGAGACAGTCGTTTTGGTCCTCTGCCAATCCGTAAGCCCTTTTATGTTGCTTTGAACACATGCAGAACTTGGCATCTTGAATGGCTGCATAAGCGTAGCCCCGTGATTGACACTCCCCAGCGCATGACCGCACTCCAAGCTCGTTGCGTTTGATTGGAATCATCTTTTCGAAATCGCTTTCAAGTCCGTCCCGGTAACATCCTTTGTAACGCACATTAACGACTGTGCGCTTCTCATCTACAAAGAACATGATGTGGTCATGATATGAATGGGCAACTTGTTCGCAATCGAGGCAACAAATAATGAAAATGATTATCTTGATATTCAAACCTCAAATGAAAGGGTTCTAGCTTCGAACTCTGGTACTGGCATAAAGGTGATCATCATCGTAATCTGTGTTCACTTTGCTTTTATCTACTCTCTCTGAAAATCCCTACAACGTGATCACATGTTATTTCCAAAAAAGTGCGTAAGCAGCTTAAGGAAAAGACTGTTGGGTCTTTTGCATCTGTATGTGATTGGCCTTCGAAACATCGTAGTGCGCAGAAAAAATTGGGGATAGTTTTGCATGATCGTTATAATTTGAAGATTAGAATCATCTTTGTTACTATTTTCATCGCCCTACTTCTCCTTTATTTCGCTAAGCAACAGAAAAGAAATCAACTTAATATGGATAGAGGCTCGACATTCTACGTAGATGGTGGGATTTAACCCCCAAGATTTGCACTTTTGGCTACGTAGCCGTGAGAATGCTCACGAGTATTGGTGAGAGTTAAATCCCCAGCGGCCTTCGCCTTTCGCATATCTTGTCGTAGGCATGTCAGTAAGAAAAAGAAAGCTATCTCTTTGACAGAAACATCTATGCCTTGCTATTTTAGCGTTTTGAGCCACGAATGACAGAGGGCGAAGATGAAAGTCTGCATCCGTTTAGAGTGGACTTTAACAGAGGGGTGAATTTTCTTTCGTTCGCGCCCTCAGCTTGGGCATACATTTTGTTTTGTGGCGATTAGAGTTCTTTTCCTAATTTGTACCATCGTTTTCGCTTTAGCCTGGAAAAGGACCTTTGACTTTAAGTAGGTCCGGCTATTGTGATCCTATTCGTCATTAACATTCTCAAAACTTTTATAAGGCGCTTACAACTTTTGTTAAACTTAACTCATTATTGAAATAGAAGTTGGGACAAAGACTATTCATAATTAATTTTACGGCGATGTTTTTTTAGTTGCATTCAGGGAAAAATGTCCAATTTTAGCCTTAATCACGATTTGGAATTGGCTTTCTACCTTTCTTACTTGCATAATCTACTATATTCATTTTAAGTTTATTTCCGGGGGCGTAGCAACCTTTATGCCAGTAAGCCCAGGCATAATTGGATACATTGCTACAGCATGTCGCACAAAAACAATCCTGATTTTATCAGTTTCATAGAGAAAACAAAGATAGGCCAAGATACAATTTAAGTATCAATGGACATGTCTAACTAGCTTGTACACAAATATACCACAAGAAGAGGGAACGAACATAGAAGGCAAGGCATACGAAGTGTTCCACAATTATAACCCACCGATCCCAACACGCTTTGTCTTCCAGGAGATTCAAGTTATCTTTGCGTAACATGTAGCTCTAATAGTACACGATATTGTTTTGGTACCGTATATCATTATAGTGCCATGAAAGATGCCTTAGGTAAATAGCCCCCTGAGATGACATGTGGTTTCTAGTAAAATGCTAACCTCAGAAAGATTGAAGAAAATATAAGGGAATTGAAAAACATTGGCTTCGAGGCTGACATGTTGATCAATTTCAAGTTCCCTTGCAACGTCTTTTTCACCACAAGTTTAAGCAAGCACTCGGAGCGTCTGACAGCTTTCAAAGACAAAAGTTCACTGACGTTAATCCCTGTCCGACGGGGTTAGTACTTGGGTGAGAAACGTCAAAATATACGACTTGCGGTCAGAAAGATAGGACCAAAAATTCTATTCTGACGCTCAAAAATGCGAGCTGAGCAAGGTACAGATTTTGCTAGCCCGCTTCATGCAAAACAAATATTGATGCAAAAGTAAATAAATATTGATAGACAGTTTTTAGAAAGAGCAGAAGGAAGTTTTTAGGAAGTGTCGATCGAGAATAAAATATGAGCAACAAAAATTGCAACATGAAAGCAACTTAAAGGGGCTAGGTCACGCTATTTTAGGTAATTTTGTTTAATTTTGTAAATTATGAGCTCTAAACGTCAAATTGGCAGAAGAAGAGTCTTTCACTTGCAAAATTACGGCCACATAACAACTGAGAATGATTTTCCAGCTGTGTAAATGACATTTTGATATAGACTGATAAAAATTTGAAAAAAGGTGGGCCGACGTTTTTCAAATTTACCCAAATTCAATCCATTTCAATCCTCTCCAGTTTTGTCCATCCATGTCCCTTCTTGGCTACCCTGTGTTTTGTTAGAGTTCTTCTATAGTTTTGAACAGTTATTTTGATATTTTAGTTAATTCTACGACCATTCGATCAATGCTGAGATTGCCTACAATTGCGTGACCTAGCCCCTTTAAATTCTGAACCGAGAATGTAAACGGTTATCATCAGCGAAAAACACTTTCGGAGAATTTTGCTACGGTCAATTTTTCGATTGTAGTTTAGGCTGCACAAGCGTAAATCGCAAAATCAAAAGTGACATGGAATTCAGCGGGCGCCGTGATCAAGTTACCTTGCATGTTTACTCGCCAAACAAAGGATACATCTGTGTCAAAATGATGGCCAGACACCGGGGTTTTGTTTTTGTTGGTTTTTTTTTTCTTCCAAGTGTTACAGGAATTGGCAAGAAATGTGCGAATTCAACACAAAGACTACAATCGCCGAACTCGTAAGGCTGACCATTGTTTCCGCAAAGTCAAAAATTTACTCTCCAAGACGAGGTTATATATCACCAGGTAATTCCATCGTTTTGGAAATAGCAGCTGCTTTATTATTCATCAGCGTCACAAATTCTTGCCGACGTTGGGGCTCATTTTGTTGAAACTCAAGCGCGCTTCCAAAAGACCTGTTTATTTTCGTGATTTATGCACGCGCTGCGGGCCTATTGGTAGCTTACACTAGCACACTATTACAACCCGGCGACATAGTGTGTAGTGCACTTACAGTGCACTACCACAAACACGGAAAAGATATATTGATGATATTTTCGCCCTTTGGGACAACGATAAAACAGAAGTGGACCATTTTATAAAACAAGGTAACAAAAATTACATCCTTCCATCAAATCCACGGCCGTAATATCACAGAATGAAATCACTTTTCTCGACACAACGGTGTTTAAAGGGGAACGATTCAAAAACGAATCCATCCTAAACTTTAAAACTCATTACAAGCCCACTGAAACCTTTCAAACTACAGACATTTCATGCCACACTCTAGGCGTAAAAAATAGTTTCATTAAAGGTAAGGTAATGAGACTGCTTAGGGATAATTTTCGAAAACAACATTTGAAGAGAGCCATAATGTACCAGTGGTTTTCTTAGTGTTTTACAGACATCCGGCGTTGCATTGACTTCACGAAAAACGTTCTTTTGTATTGGAAATCGTGTTGATATTAAACAAAGAGTCACTGATACCACAGGGGGCCCACACAATCGGATGTGTAGCCGATTGTTACTTTATAGTAAATGTACTGGATTTACCGTTTGCTTCACCTATAGCGATATATAGTTAACTATGTATGTAAATCAATGATAAATAAACGTTTAATTACCTTACCTGTGGTTTATAGTCGTCCTTTTACCTCAAAAGCGGTTTTTTGAGCGATGTTGAATGAATTTGAGTTCGCCGTTGACTGTTCCATATATATATATATAATAAAATAACAATCGGCTACACATCCGATTGTGTGGGCTCCCTGTGCTGATACGTGATGACATAAAAAATATGGTTCCTTGTCTGAAAAATCCCTTAACAGCTGTTTAATAAGACTCTTTCTTACTCCTCTGACTTCCGCGAAATCTCAAAGTTTGGATCAGGCTTTCAAATCAAAAATGGCTGGCTACGCCCCTGATTTCAAAACTAAAGCACTTGCCATACATACTAAGTTAAGATATGCATGTCTAAAGAATGAAAACCCATTCACTCTGGTATAGTACTTTTTCCAGTCTCTATTTTCATCACGGTGAGAACATAACAACTTCTGGAATTGTTTTCTTTATGCTGTACAAAATTAAACGTTTGAAAACGATCTATATTTGAAATTGCACGTCTCAACCCCCACGCTTTTCAAAATCCTTTCGGCTGTCTCCCTGTTTATCTGCTATCCGCGCTACAACGTTTTCAAAGCAATGCGTTAACGTTTTTCAAAAGTTCGAGCCTTTGGTGTCCCTGGCAAAAGCCACGATTTCGCGGTTGGCGTTTTTGGGCGTGTTAGTGTGGATCATGAACAAAAACTCTTCATGGAGTGTCTCGCTCCAATCAAAGGCCCCAGTATCTCTCATCTGAGAACGGCGGTGACAGAAGAAGTAGTTTTTTTCAGTTCCTCATACGACCAGCAGGTTACAAGTTTAATTCAACTCCTGATAGACATGGCAGAAACAGTAACACTAGACTATCATCGATTGCTGCCAAGTTTTAGACATATAAGAATATTTGTGACAAACCAGAAATGTTTAACGCCAGAAACGTGATTATTCGTAAAATGTAAAAGGAGAAAGACAATTGGTTTCAGCATTGCCACTTTTTTCTGACCGAGTGATCTTTTCCTTATTTTATCTTTTCGTCACGCAAAAAGTTACTTAACCGAGAGAACAGAGCGTATACTGTTAAAACCAATAAACTAAAAGTTGAAAGAAGGCTTTTGACAAGCAGAGTACTTTTTTGCGCATTGGCCGACGTTGCAACTCAGTCAATATCATCTAGAGTAATAGTCGGTCCCAAGTCACTGTTTTGATGCCTCAAGGAAAAAAGGTCCATAAAATCCTGTTACAAACATATTACTAAAACCCAATATTTAACTTACTTTCTTCTTCCACTGACAGCGTGCAAACCAAAAGGCCCAAGAAATGAAATAAAAAGGAAAACATTCCTTGTTGTTTTCAGGAGTTGTACAAAGAGCTCCAAAGACAACTTTACATTCAACAAATTCTTCGCTTTGCTTGTTGGTGGCTGCGGTGCTCTTAAAAACAAAACACGACGCAATATTGACTACAAAGAAAAAAAGTAACCTTTTAACGTAGATTGCTGTTTGATGCCAGGCAACAAAGCAATTTTTCAAAGAATTTAAAATAAAGCGGTATATTTGTAGAAAGACTGACACCATCTTTGTTGCTATAACACTCTCCTGTTAATGTAATTTGTAGACACGATGCTTTTAGGGTGAAGTAAATCAATTTAAAAGCATTTTAAATTCTATACGACCCCTTTTGCGAGCACAAAAACTATAAAACTTGAAGTGAGAAACTTGAATCTTTTCTGCAAGATTCAAACGACTGTTTCATTGAGTCTTTGTTCATGTCCTGTCCCAAATGCGATATTTTATTATTTGTTCTTTCTTTCTTCTTTTCTTGTTCTTTAATTAAGAAAGCTTAAAATTATGAAGTATAATAAAGTGTCTGATGAAATCTTGCGCATGGCCAAACCGATGCCAACAAAGAGCCCTCTGGAAATTTAAGTAAGTATCTGAATCGGGGTTTCGTCATTTTGCGATTTCGCGCAGTAAACGAGGCTTGGCTCTGTCATAGGATAAAAGTCTCTTAAAGTTTACTCCGGAAACTTACGACGGTAAGTGTAGATGCAAATGTAAACTAGCCGTAAATTTCAACGTTTATTTCGGCACGAGGCAATTCAGTTACACCGATGGGCCTTCATAAAAGTCAACTTAACTGCCGTACAAACCGTGAAAACCGATTAACCTTAAGGCGCGTTCGATTGACCGTATTCCGGAATAGGAATACGTGGAATAGAAGTTAGAAATCCTTCGTTTTTACGAAGATTCACATTCAAATTATTAAACACTTACTAAAATGCTATTTTAAGCATATATTATTATCCTTGTTGCTTCAAAAGCGCCAGACATACCGTTTTAAATCACCACTCCTCTCATTCTTATTCAGGAATAGGGTCAATCGAACGCACCCTTAGCCATCGTGGTTTTACATTAAAGGCCACTTATGCGCATGCCCGAAACTAAAATGTCCGCGCAGGGAACCCAGCTGGGAAACGCGAAGCCCAGCAGCAACAGTCAGGTTAGTTGACCCGTTTGCTATGAAATCGCAAGGACTTGTGAGCTGCGATCGTAGCAAACCAGGCCATCCCGGTAATCTGACCAATTAAAGTGCTACTATGACGAAATTCGCATCTTTCCTATCTAAGCCATTTAAAGACATAAACATATAGTCTGTACGTGAAGAAGAATGCTGTTTACTATTTTCAATATCTTTTTTTGTTCCAGAGATATTGAAGTTTCAATATATGCAAATTAGCCAAGTGATGACTTCATAAACTCAACCGAATTGTGATCAAGTGTGATGGAAAAAGATATCCCAGCCAATTTGAATCAGAAATGCTTGACTCTACGCAGTAAGATTCTATAAGATGTGCTCCACAATATGAGCATACCAGTTTTGTTACCATGGCAATAAGCTGGGTTCTGGCCACCTTTGCGTTCTATTTTGATATTTGCCAATGGTGCCTCATCTGCATGATCCTGCAAGCATATAAATACTTTAGGTCGAGTTTTTTGCCTTGCTAAATGTTTTTCTAGTTTATAATCACCAAAAATATTGAATCGGGTTGAAGGGGACTGGAAAAGAGTGATTGTCATTGGAACCAATTTCTTTACAGCCGGAGGTGTTGCTGGTATAACTATTAGCCTACCCAGTTTCAATAGTCTCCGCTGCAAATTGACCGAGACAGCTCTATTTATATACTTGATTTTTTATTGCTTTGAGTAAATGACGTCATCAGTAATCTCATTTGCAAATTTTACACATTTTTGAAACTTAACTAGACCCTCCGTGAGGGTACACTGGTATGCCTGTGGTTCGTGCACCGTTCCAGACAATTTTTTTCAAGTTGGGGGGTCATTAAGACCATTTAAGGGGTCACCCAGAAGTCATACCAGCAGAGGCCCTTTGGCTCACAGGTCCTCACACGTTCGTACGACGAAACAGATCCTTTTCTGAGGTTAAAAACCTGGCTAACGGCCTCTTAATTAATCATTTGTCAGAAAGAAGAAATTCCTGCCCTCTTTAGAAAAAAATAGACACGCATTGCTTACGTGTGGTAGTGAAGTAACACAGCGATTTATTCCATAATCGCAAAATCGAAAGTGACATCGCCGGAATTCAGCGGGCGCCGTGATGAAGTTACCGCGGCATGTTTATTCGCCAAACAGTGAAGCATCTGTGTCAAATGATGGCAAGATACTGGGTTTTCGAAAGTTTCTTTTTCTGTCAAGTGTTATAAAGTTTGACAATAAATGAGCGAAGTCAAAACAAAGATCACAATCACCCAAACTCTTGAGGTTGACCCCGGGATTGACCATTACAAGGTATCACCAGGTAATTCCATCAGTTTGGAAATAGCAGCTACTTTATTATTCATAGGCGTCACAATTTTTTGCGGATTTTGGGGCTCATTTTGTTGAAACTCAAGCACGCTTCCAACAGACCTGTTTATTTTCGTGAACCTCTCCTGCTTACAAAGCAATACTAAAAATATCCTCCCGTATCACATTTCAACCTTAAGCTCGAAAATTCAATACACAACATGATATTATAATTCACAAAGGCAGAAAATATCTCAGAATCCTTTTCCAGCGAAACATTTACACGGGACGAAAAATTGGATTTACATAGCGTCAAATGTCTTGTCAAAGGCGCGATAAAGACCGCGTATGTTACAGCTTTACATGCCTTTGACGCGCGTCAAATATTATCTTTGCGATTGCCTTTGCAGGGGGGTCTCAGGTGGTAAAGGCCGTTTTTACTACAGTTTTACACCCAACCTTTGACAAGCGCCAAAGGTATTATTTGACAACCCTTTGTTACCCTCACAAAGGTGTCGTCAAAGATGTCTCAGCTTCAATTCAAAGACTTGGCAAAAGCGTTGTCAAAGATGTCTGAGATTCAGTTCAAAGGCTTGACAAAGGCGTGGTCAAACATGTCTGAGATTCAGGTTAAAGATTTGACAAAGGTGTAGTCAAACATGTTTGAGATTCAAGTCAAACATTTAGCAAAGGTGTAGCCAAAGATGTCTTGGGGTGTATTTATAGCTGTTGGCTTGAAGCGCTATATTGAAAACTCAGATCTCTGGACTACTTTTCCTTAATCAGGACGGTAGGACGGAAACTTCTGAATTTTTCTAGCCGTAACAAAGACACCGTTCAACTCAAACAACTGTCCATCATAAATGTACTTGAGTCTCAATTGAAATGTTTTTCAAATATCTGAAATATGTCTAGAGTGGCATTTCTGAAACCACCGTAGTCAAATTAATTTGCCATCCACCCCCGTGTTATGCCATATGAGAGACAGACTGAAATGCAGATACGGCGAAAAACTCTGTTTTTTTCCATTTTTTATTCAAAGGAATTCATACTCTTGGCAAACCAAGAATCTCACACCTTACATTCTGTAATATCTCTAGGAATCGATTTTGTTGCGCATTTTTAAGTGGTAGTATACATCCAAAATGTAAATGTAAAAGGGTATAAATAAATCGAAGGATGAGAATTAATTTTTTTCAATTCCAGTGCTTCACTTCTCTCAAGGCTTCAGTTTATTTATACCTGTAATATTTACACTACACGCACAACAAGCGCCGTGTTATCAACAACTTTGTTGCATAACAAGTAAAATCACTGTCACCGTAGAATTAGTTAAGTTAATTTATGACAAACAATCATGACACCTCTCTTGGAAGTATCATGTAACTGACACAATATCAAGAGTAGTGGACATAAGTGACAGGGTAAATGGAACTACTGAAAACTTTGAATAAGAAAAAACTGATATAATCTTGATTTTTTTCTTACTCACCAACAACAAGTCAAAACCGAAAGGAACTTCCCATGAAACAGCGTTTTAACTTTGAGGCAAGCTAATAAGTTATATTTATGTTGTAGTTCATTGTGGAAAACAGCTTTAGCCACACCGACTTGAAATTAACAAAATAAACTTCGAGTAAACGCTATTTCATGCGAAAATCCGCCAAAATTATTTTTAACTCTTTGTGCCGAAAAGACACTCAATCGACGGCCACCAGCATACTAACTAGATTTTGCACCAATTGCAATCATTGATTTCATTTTTTTTTCTGCACGATTAAAGTCTTGCGGTGACAGTGTGAAGTGAAGAGACTTTGGCTTTCCCATTTTTATTACGTGCCGGGAAATAAATGTAAGTTCTAATTGTTCTATTTCCTCGATAGAAGTTAAGACTTCTTCTACAACGAACTATTGATATTCTTGATGCAAAAAAATTGGTTTTCTTCAAATGAGACGGCCATTGTTTTATGAGTAATATAAAATGCAACTCTCCAACTCACACAATCGGTCACCCAATAAATGGTTTAGCAGCACGTCAATCAGGTATCAGGTAGCAGGCACGATTCCTGGTAGTATGCTGATGGGCTTCTAAGGTGAACTTTTGAAGTCACCTAAATCCACTTCAAAAGCCGAGAAAGTCCTCTTTAAAAAAACAGTGAAATTCTGCTGCTATTCTACTGCATTTTTTGCACAGACCACCTTTTCCAAAGAATGGTTATATTTGAATAGAAGTAAAGACAACCAGTCAGTCTCTATATATTCATTAGCATGGCTATTAGTTGATAGTCAGCAAGTGCGTCAACTAAACATTTCCAATAGATTATCAACAGCATTTTGGGCGGTATGACGGTCAAGTTTCCTTGGTCAAACTCTCTTAACGCTGTTACCAAGTTTTAAGCACTGCGGAATTCGAACAACGCGGATTGCCCACTGCGGGGCGTCTTGCGGGGCAACACGCTGCTCTGACAAGTTCAATCTGGTTTTTGTTATCTTGTCCTATGAGGCCACCTAGGCGGATCTTCTACGCAAAGATTTTCCGTCCAAAGATCTCATCAACATGTCGAGCTGGGTTGACCACCAAGGCAGCCTTTGTCATGAACTTCCTTTTCCTCTTCCTTTCTTCTTCGTTTTCAAGCTCTTCGCTATCACCACTATCACCAGTCGCGGAGTTGTCTGATGACATTTACGAATTAAGACTTCAGCACAATTTCTTGCTTGATTTTAATGGCCTCTTTTATCGTGACACTTTCTGTGAAATGAAAGGAAAAGGCAAAATAACTTCACCATGCTGAATTTCCACCTTTCTGCACTTTACTCACATTTCCCAGCATTTGTAGTGTCTCTGTATGCATTTCAGATATATAAAAAACAGACGACGACGGCGAAAAAAAGAGTGGCAGATTAGGGCCAAGAAGGAAGTTCAGGACATTCTCAATCAGTCTTTTCTACGTTTATGTGAATAGTAAAGACCATTGGTCGCTGTTTAATCAGAGCAACCACAACAGAGAAGATGCTGTGGTCGTCGAGAATTCATTGGTTTACAGTCAACCAAAACTAACCCGGCCTGTGAGCCCTCGACCTTTTAGTCAAGACTAGCCCGCAGGGTACCCAAAATAAACCTAATAAACCTTTCCCCGATCCACTAAATCCTGAACGGCCCTTACCAGGCAAGTACTGCTGGTTGTATGTTCGATATTTATCAGCATTTTTTTTTTCAGGGAACGGGTTCCAGCGCTTTCTGAGCTATTACGTATGATCTTTATGGGCTATCGATGCCCTATTGCAACAAAGAAAGGAACGGTAACTTATGTTAGTGTCTTTCTTTTGATCTAAAAGGATTCTATTTTGGAATCGAACGGACTAATCGAGCTAACTTTCCATGATGCAAATCCCTTCCTTAACCACACAAAGGAAAAGACAAACAAATCGAGAGTATCAGTAAACCATTAAGGTTCTGTCTCCTATCATAGATAGCGCAAGCTCGATATATGTGTATCTGTACTATATTATGTACGAGTAGGAATTTTAAGATTTGTATGGGACAATGGTTTTTCGCAAAAGTAAAAAACATATATGTATAAATTTACGTTTTAAAATAAGAAATAGTTTCCCTCGCTTCAGTATTGTGTTTCTTTGTCTTTGCTTCAGTTTCTTGTTTCGATTAAGAGCGGTTTAGGTGGTTTTCGGTCCCTCTTCTATAGAGAGGGAAAAGAGGAGGAACTAAAAACCACCTAAATAGATCTTAATGGACCCAGAAACCGTACCAAAGACAAATAAACAGAAGACTAAAGCGAGGTAAGCTCTTTTTTTAATTTTAAATCGTAAATACTTTTTAAATTTTGAGAAAAGCCGTTTTCCCCGTACAAACCCCTATATTTCTGCTCTTGCATAAAAAAGTACAGTACAGATACGCATATATCGAGCTTGGGCTACCTGTGGTGGAACGCAAAATTTGTTATGCGCAGTGAACGTTGCATCTGGTGACACTCCTTGCGAAGATATTGGGAATCTGCGCTGCAAATAACCCAAGATGCCCCCCTTCAACAAGGGTAATTTATACTTTACGCAAAAGTGCAGAATATTTTGCTAGTACAAATCTATCATTTTCGTTTAGCGGCTCAGCTGTGAAGATTTCATTTAAAACTAATGCTGCTACTATCAGAAATTCAATTCTCATTTTAAGTGGATTTATACTGATGATGGTCAGTATAAAAAAGCCCTAGAGCGCTGGATCGAGGACAATATGATGTCATTCTTAATCAGTAAACCGCAAACCTTTTCCAAGGGTAAAGGGTGGGTTTTTTACCTAACAGTTGTCATGTTGGGTAGTTAAATTGATTTTACAAATTCAGTGTATTAATTTCTTTAGTTTTCAAAGTCTTCACCAAAGGGAATCCGGCAAAGCAGGAACCAAACAAAATGTATTCTAATATTTGAGAGCAAATACTGCAGCCTTACAGGCATGAGACAATTAGTAACGATTTTCTTCTTATAGACACATGTTTGCATTCATTTTACACTACTAGCTGACAATCTCCCTTCTTCAACTTTTTGTTCTACCAACAGGCCCTGAAGATAAAACCTATACAAAATTAACCCTTTTAATCCAAATTGCCCAGGGGAAAGACGAGTATGCTAATAACAATAGTATATGCCTTCTAACTAGGACTCTAATTTTAGTAAAGGCTGCTTGGTGTTTTCTTGAAGTGCAGTATTTAATTCAATTTGCATAACCTATGATTATCTTATTGCTAGTAGATGGAGGGAGAGGATTTAATGGGGAAAGCAAATAGACCATTTTACAGTTGTGGCTAAGTTACCAGGCCTAACAATGGAAGCGAGGCTGCCGGTGACCCTGTTTTGATACAAACCTTCATGCTTTTGTAATGCTAACATGGACTAATTAGCGTTACAACAACACAATTTACACGATAAAAGCAGTGAGGTCTGTCTGTATCAATGCAAGGTCACCGGCAGCCTCGCAGCCATTCATAGGCTTGGTCGCTGAGCAAACAACTGTAAAATGGCCTATTGTGTATCTCATTTCTTAGTTATGCTAGGCATAAGTGGTTCTTTAGTTAATATAACACATGCATGTGTAAGTAATGAATGGGGTACTACTGTAAGAATGGCTATCACCTCATGACATCTTTGTAGTTTTCTTGGCATGTGTAAAATAATGTTCTGCATTCCTGCTCAGATCTGTTTTTGTCCTTGCATCTTTGGGAATAAAAAGAGGTCTTAAATTCTCGTACAGAAAGATTTAAGTTGAACCATGCACATATTGAGTAGTGCTTTATTAATGCATAGTGATATGACATGTGCACATCTGTACTTCATGAAAAGACAAAGGCACTAATCTAATTAGGGTACACACTGCTGCCAATAACTGATGACTGCAGACATGTACTCTATTGTTTGCAAAAAATGTGGGTG
>NC_090888.1:43812178-43859678 GCF_036669925.1 Montipora capricornis | reverse complement strand
GCTCTACGCTTTGAGCCTGCTGTACTGGTGGTTGTCTTTGATGCAGATACAGTAGGAATGATTGGCTGGCTGAGGTCAATACTGTTTGATGTGCTGGAGTGAACAATTGGTGTACATGGAACAGTTGGCTCAACGTTGCTTGCTTTAACACTGTTTGGTGTGCTGGAGAGGACAGATTTTAGGCTTGGCGTGCATGCTGGAGGACGATAAAACGATTGGTTGGAAACACCATATAGATTAAGCATTTGAACAAGACGTGCTTGAAACACAGTCAAACAAACTTTCAACGTGTAGTTGGATGGAAATGTTTCATCCTTTAGCCAGGGTTTTACTCTGAAGGCCAAAAAAATCGTAGTAGTGCACTTCACTGAGAAAATAAGTAACAAGTCTACCTTTGAATTGCGAGAATTATCTGCCGCCTACAAAAGTTCAATGACAACAAATTAATGTGAGGTCTGGTAAATTGAGCCAAAAATTCAAGAAAAAGTCTGACATAAACACTGAATACCAGGGTTACTGGGGCCTAGGAAAGCCTTGAACATGGCACGGGAAAATGAGCCACATGAACGGTCAACATTTAAAGCTCTGACTTGCAGTTTCAAACACGATGAGTCTAAGTGATTTTGTGGAGATGATTCCACTGCTTCTCCAAAAATTTCTAAATTATTTTGTAAGATCTCAGTTATGTTGACTAGGAAGCCTAAAGTTTTGCATTTATACAATGAACAATTTCTAAGGACTTGAATAGTTTGATTAAAATTGACGCCTAAACCGGCCAGACTTAGTAGTTTACACTGTCTAACGCCAGACGATTTTACTCATCAGTGGGGGAACCCCCAGGAGTCAATGGGTTAAGGGAAAACGTTAACGTCCTTGAGTAGTGTTAAGTGTAAGCTCAAAATGAGGGGCTGAGTTTACCTCGTTTGCCAGATACAACCATTTGAGGCCAAATGAATATTTTGGGGAAGCATGCCCCGGACTTCCCTACTGGGCAAGGGCCAGATGCCTACTACTCAAGCCATCTTGCATAATATCTTCGTAAAAACAACAGAATTCAAGATGGCCACCGTGCCGGTAAAAAGGAATAATTGATCTTTATTACAGTAATTATCGAAATTAACGACATGTTATGCTCTACTTCATGAAAACCGATCTAATGATGGGCGGATAATGGACTAATTTGGGACATTTCACTCTACCGAGATAAGAAATTACGCGCTTACTTGTGCTTCTACATGTAAATCTGTTCTGGATAGTTCCTCTTTGCAGGGCGTACCTAATCGATATTTCCGATACTCGATTGAAATCGATCGTAATCGATACTAATTAATCGATTAATATCGGAAATCGATAGAAATCGATCACTCGCGTCTTTGTGACTATCGATTTTGATCGATTTCTGTAATTAGCTATCGATTTTTTCGGTGATCCTAGTGAAAAAAAAAAAAAGAAAAGTCGCCACCATTGGAGAAAGTAACATCATCTTTATCAACAAAGCGGATTCGAAGGTAAGCTTGAAGGTAAGTGTTATGCAGTGTTATGGTAAGATCAAAGGGGGTGTTTGATTTTCGATTTCCACCGATGTGACAAAAAAAATTGTGATTATCGATTTCAATCGATTAAATTGACTAATCAATCGACAAATATCGAGTATTATCGATTAATCGATTACACTTTCGATGATCGATTTCGATCGATTAGGGTCGCCCTGCTCTTTGATAATCCGCTTTAAATTTATGAGAAGTCGATGTCCAGACTTAGGGACGACCGCCATAAATCGTCGATGTTGTCCCTCAGCAAAAAAAGAGTGGACCCATCAATACCATTATCTAAAAGAGAAAATACCCGAGTTTACTTAAACTTTTAGAAAATCGAAGGTATTCGCAGTGATATTCCATTCACGTGTTTCAATGAACTTTACCAACCTCTCAGCAAGTCAAGGGCTTCTTGCGGCACATTTCTCCTTTTTAAAAGCGAAAGAAGCTGTTCCGTAGTTGAATTTTTCAGGTCCATTACTGTCTTTAAGTTGATTTTGCGTTGGAACGAGAAGAAAACCACACCGAGATTTTAAATGTCGCGCGTTTGCTCGTCTGACGACACGAAGGGACGCCACGCTTACTATTCTTCCCTACAATTGGTTAAGAAGTATCATGTGACCATTTGAGGATGAGATAATCTGGGATCGAGTATTTAGCAACCAGTTTTCATTTCAAAATTGCTGCCGACCAGCAATGACTATCGTGCGAGTACTGTAACTACAGTTGTCGTGTAAGTGAAAGCGATTATTTTTTTAAACACTTGATCAAGTTCCACTCCAACGAACCTAAATTTGTAAGATATTGGTTTGACACTGACTAGCTTTTTTGATGTTTCGTGCAAGACTTTTCGGTTGGTGCTGACTACCACTACTCTATTTTTAAACGAACCTAACTTTCTGGTTTATTGTTCAAATTGTGGAAGGTCTTTTTCGAAAGTGAATAGTCTGCAAAGACATTACAACCGAGAACACAAAGAAACGGATGATGCTGATGAAGTCGAACCTGGTATTGCTTATGACGAAGACGTAGAGCCAGACTTTGGTTGTATACAATGTACATGCCAGAGCTTTTAGCAAGAGCATGCAGGTCCTACTCAAAGCTTCATGTAATTGTTTTACATGCATTATGATCACAAGAATTATGATGTTTTGAAATCATAGTATAATTTTGAAAAGTATGCATGTGTAACAGGAATAGGCTATTATTGAAAGATTATATTTATAGGTGATTTAGGTTCAGTTGTTAAAACAGACCTGAAAATGTGTTAGGTTCACCCCTGTGAAAATATTGGCAATAATGAATGAATTAAAATTGTCCTCAAACAGTAAAGGTGTGTTTTCATTAGAGGTGTGTTAGAATAACTCTGGAAGATTTCTCCAGTCAAAGAACATTTGCATCTCATTAATTTATGGTGTGTTGCAAACTGATCTAAGGGTGTGTTATTAATAAACACAAAGGAGTGTAATTCTTACACACCTTATGTGTTTCCTTACACACGATGGTGTGTTTTCTTGAACTGTGAAAAAAAAAGTGAAAAGGTGTGTCAGCACTACACACCTTGGTGTGTCAGGGAACTCACAAGGTGTGTTATGAAAACACACCTTGTTTAAGAGTGTATACGTACGCACCACTAATGAAGCAGACAACAACTCCAAGCCTTTGCCAAAACAATACTCTATTCTTTTAGATTAGCGCATTTTCCCTTTTATTGGTTTTTACAATTTTTCACACTTCCATTTTGTATATATTTCCATCTCGCGCATTTACATCTTAGTTTTTAAAGGCTCCAGTCTCACGGCAATAAAGCCCTTGTTTTCCGGTGATTTTACTAAACGGTGAATGACAGGAAAATGCCGCGTTCATAGTTCGTGTTCACTATTGGTTAACAGAGGTAAAATAAGTTGTTCTCACCTAATTTTCCTGCACAAGGAAAATAGGTTTTAACAGTGTGTTTTCTAGCACATTTTACCCCAGTTATGCGGAGCGAGAAAACGAGGCGTTCATTGTATGTTTTCCTGAAGTTGTAAACGTAATGAAAACATAGCATTCCACAATGGTTTCCCTACAGGAGAATTACACTGGAAAACATGCTATTTTGCTGAATGTTTTCCACTGTTTTCCGGAGCGTTCTAACATGGTATTTTTCAAGTGTTTTTAGGTTTGGGAAAACGTAGTGAAAACGCGATGTTCAACGTCCATTTTGCTACAGGAGTGTTTCACCGACAAACACGCTGTTTTCCTGAGTGTTTTCCCCTGTTTTCGGTAGCAATCTAACACGGTATTTCGCAAGTGTTTTTCGAACTCAGGCTCAGAAAACACCGTCAAAATGTCAATTTTCCGATGAACGGCCGGCGTGGCTGAGCACTTTCGAATTCCCATAGACCAAATGAGTGTTAACATGGTGTTGCAGAGAATTTTCCAATGAGAGCTAACGCCGTAAAAAAATTCAGATGTTCCCGCCAGCAGAGGTTTTAAATGAGTTGTAAATTGAAATAACACGAACGACTCGAGAAGAGCGCCATATTACCAAACACAGGTCGCCGAATCTTGGGTCTCGCAGCGGCATCTACGCACGTTTTACGCCACCTATGCTGTAGAGGAATTCAAGTTTCAGCAGCACCGAATCTATAAACGACAACTGACTTTAACTTTCGTGTCATCCAGTGTTTGATTTCAGTCTGAACTCGTGCAGTAGGCCGTGCAGTAACCTTGCCTGTTGCGCGTGCGCGAAATGTGATTGATTCGTTTGCAGCTAAACCACAATGAAGAGAGAGAGAGTCAAGACGCAAATATATAAGTTCTCCTTCAGATTGTAACAATAAGATCGGACAGAGGGTGCAAGGTTTGTATTAATACGCGGCAGCGTTCATGGGTTTGTGCTCGGTGCGAGTCCTCACATGCAACCGATCCCAGAATCTGTAATCTTACGTCCTGTCGAGACGCTAGGGCCCTTCTGCTGTCTTATGCTTTGCAAATGGTGAGTTGCGCCTCCAATGTAGGCCTCTGAGAGAACACTAGGGCTGATTCTCGAGTGTTTGGTTTGATAACATTCTTTCATTTGAAAACCATTTATTTAATTTGTTTGTATGTGCTTCCCTTGTCTCAGGGGCAGAGAAAATTGTGCTTCGGAGAAACGGCTTATAAAGCTTGTTGGGCCGAGCGTTGTCACCGGCTTTTGCTGCTAGTAGACGGTGTCGATATCGAAACCGTTACTGTTGACAATGATAGTACACAGAAGGAAAAAAGAAAATTTATAAACGTAAATAAACGTACGGATGGCTCCGGTACGAAGAAGGGAAAACACTTCATGTATTGTGATGTTTGCCCTAAGTAAAACAAGAATGTGCTCAACATGAATTAAGCCAATTTCTTAAGCCACACAGTCAACTTTGTAAACTAAATGATATTGAACCTCAAAGGTGAAGCTGTATTATTATACTGAATGTCTCAAATGGGTTTAAGTGATCATTTTTAACGGAATAAATAAAATGAATTAGCGGTTCATGATTCCGCTAAGATGTATGTGTAAGCTTTTTTGGGTGGTATTTCTTAACTACAAACTGTGTTTTGTTACTGGCTTTGTATTATTTTAAAGAGATCGAGCACTCTTGTTGAGGGACATAACATAATGTGTTTATTCAAGATGCTGTGAAATATAATCAGATACAAAGTACATCTTGAAAAGGAGAAACAAGAGGTTGTCCCTGTTTTGTGCAACAAAACAACAACAAGAAACAGAAGCAAAGTACTATTTGTTTTCTACTAGTTGGGGTACATCGTATATTTGTCTGTGATAATACTTCACCAGTGGTAGTAAATATGCCCTTAGTCAAGAACTAGTCAAGCTTAAATTTAAAATTGCAAATTTGAAAAGAAGGCAAAGAATCAAACGGGTGAGATTTCACTTGCCTACTGTTTCAAAAAAGTAGACAGAGTAAAATAATGGTTGATGAGAACCATTTCGTATCATGTCTTCATCCTTTTTGGAGGGCAAGAGGTCAATTCATAATCACTGTTGATTTTTCTAAAATACCAGTAGTGATTTGGTGCATACACAATGCAGTAAAAGTAGTTTTACGTACACCAGCAGCTTGCTTGAGAAGTATTTTATGTTACATTCGGATTCCTTAGAATCAGAAAAGTAGGGCCAGAAAAAAAATCAGTTTTAATGCACAGTATGATCCTTCAGTTTTTCAGTTTTGAGAGTGCTTGTTGTACCCTGGTACGTTACTTTAAGCAACACATGTAGTCATGATGGCTTTCACCACTAAGTACAATTCTCTCATACATTCGTGTGGCTTTGTATTACCTCAGTCTTTATACAGACCAAAGTTTATTGCCAAAATTTCTTTGTTCCACAGTAACTGGAGAAGTTTGAAGCTCTGCATTCCTACCTGATTTCATCCAATGAATCAGATGAAGAGCAAGACACACTGGTTACGAGACTCTTGTCTGGAGAGCAGAGGAGGTATCCACTTTCTTTCATGGTTTGGACTTGTGCCGCAAAGAAAGACCAGCAGAAGAGGCAGTGTGTAAACAGGAGGGTTGGCCTTCCCAGCGACAGAAGACGTAATGAAGTCCCAGAGAAACTTTTCTGGACCATTAAGTTGTAATTTTTTTTCCTAAGTCTGTATTTTTATCAAGGATGATATAAAGGTGCTTTCGATTGGGAAATCTAGATTTAGATCTTAAAATCTGGATCTTTCGGATTTCCAATCCAACACAAAATACAACAGATTTGGTCACGGATTTCACTCGTGGAAAATCGTTGTCAGGAAGGTTTTCAATTAGTGAGATCTGTGACAAAATCTGTTTTCAGATTTTGTGTTCGATTGGAAATCCGAAGATCCAGATTTTAAGATCAAAATCCGGATCTTCCAATCGAACGCACCCTCAGTCATCACTGTGACAGTAATCAAACTAGGCTGCACCTATGAATGGCGTTGTGTTGTGTTTACTACCTGGTACTGTATAGTAATTATACAATCCCACATAGAGACTAATATGTTTAGGCATTTTGGTACAGTACAATTATATTGAGTTACACTGCTCTGTACCCTTTTGTTCTTTTGTCGTGCAGTTCACACATTCAAAACATTTGGCTATGACATCCTTGTTCACTTTTTTTACTTTCATGATAAAAATGATAAAATGTATATGCAGAGTATAGTATTTGTACCAGTGATAGGAAAACATCTCCATATAATTTGTTACTTAATATATTAAGCTAGCTTGCACCAAGAAAACACTATCATGTGTTAAAAGAGTGTAGCTATCAATTTGTATATAGTATAAATAAATGTTTTGGTATTGTTGTAATAGAAATAGGCAAGTGCCTGTTTGAGTCAATAGGGAGCTTAAGCACGCGCGTTTTTGAGACGCGGACGGCAACCGGAAGTGAGCTGCTTTCCCTTTTATCTCGTCTTGACACTACTACATTTACATTCCTAAGTATCCATCGATCCATTAGAGATGATTAGTATAAAAATCTAGGAGACACCACTGTCCTGGCACGAGAAATGTTCTCTTCCGGTTGCCGTCCCCGTCTCAAAAACGCGCGTGCTTAAGCTCCCTATTGATAATAAAACAGGGGAAGGTATACATGTATCTCATATTTTATTACTGGGGACATAATCAGGGAGGGAGTCAAGTCCTTCTGCCAACAACATTGAATCATTTGAATTTCATTGTGGAAAGTAGCGTCACAGCTGCGAACTCAGCAAATGAAAACGTAAATACAGCCAAATTTGTAAGCTACGCCACCAACTGATTTCAAAGTGCATGTCAAATACCAGCGAAAAGGAGAAGCCGCAAATGCAGAAAAGGGAGGAAAGTAGGCGCCTTCGTGTGACAACACCGCGTTTTCCCTCAAAGCAAACACCTTGTTTTTAAGCGTTAACCAACTAGTGAACGCTGAACAACAAGCGGTTTTTTGGCGTTCTCCGCGCATTCACTGTTCGGGAAAATGCAAGAAAACTCGCTGAAAACTCCACTGAACGCGTTGTTTTGTAACTGGAAAACACCAGTAAACAATGGAAAACAACCTGTTTAGCGTGCGTTAACCGCGCAGTGAACACCAGGACAATGAGAGAAAACTCTGAGTAAACTCCGGTTAACACGCTGTTTTGCGACTGGAAAACGCCGATAAAACAACGGGAACCAATCCGTTTTCACAGCGTTAACCGCACGGTGAACACCAGGACAATGAGAGAAAACTCCAGTAAACACCAGTTAACACGCTGTTTTGTGACTGCAAAACGCCAGAAAAACAACGAAAAACAAGCTGTTTTCACAGCGTTAAAGGCCAGGCGGTAAACACCTTGAAAAGGGCTTGTTTTCCTGTTGTTCACCCTGATGGAAAACTGTCGGATAATGGAACGGAAACTCGAGTTCACCGGCTGGAAAACAGACAGAAAACCTTGGATTTTACGATCGGAAAACGCAAGCAAATGTTCGAAAAATGCCGCATTTTGCAATGCTCACAGATCGTTTTCCTAGCGGGTGAACGCTACTTTTTTTGCCGTGTCTGGAAGCCGAAAGCGTAGAACGTTTAATATTTTTTCTTAACCAGAGAACGCTTTTTACATGATTTAGCTATGTTACTTGCTCGTTTTCTCCTCACTTTTTTTTGTCCTCTGAAAAGCAGAAAAAGCCAACTTCTCTCTAATAACCGGCGTCTCGAGATTAAGCGATTACCACAGACGCATGCGCACGAGTTCTGAGTCACCTTAGGCGAGTCTAAAATACGGGTCACATAGACCGTATTCAGAAATGGCCGCCAAGAAATTGGTCTTTAGTCCTTAGTGTAATCTTCCTCACTAACCTCGTTAGCACGGACAAAGTTCAAAAGAACTTTTGCTCTAAAGTGAGGCTAGTGAAGATTATTAGCAGAAAGACAAAAGAATAATTCTTTGGCAGCGCCATTTATGAATACGGTCTTTTCCACAGGTCAAGACTAGATCTCCCTGCTCCACAAATGAACAACTATATCCAAGCCAAAAGTTTCCCTAAGGCCTGAGACAATATTTTTTTTATCAGTGATTAGTGCTAGGAGAAACTTCTGGTGTTGTTTATTTGTCTGTAGCACAGTGGCAGGTACAATGAACTGCAGAATGTGACCTGTATCTTATACCCGGCGTGGTGGAATAATCCGCGGCTTTAAAATCCATTTTTGTTGTTTGTAAAATGTCTTTTAAGAGGGAAAATGTATTAGACAACGTTTACCAATACATTGCTGTTCAAAATGAGAAACAGAAAAAAATTACTTGATTTCTAATTGCTTTACTTCCGTCGCTAAAAAAACCATGGATCTTTTTTGCTTTTTCAAAGAAGGCAACCACTCCACGAGAGTAAACAATGTTAAGTGTTTTTTTCGAAAACCAAAATTAGCAGAGAAAATGTAAAAAGAATGGAGAGACGTACGCCATTTTCATGCAATGGCTTGGAACCCGTCTATCTATCTCTGCACGCCTGTAGTCACTGTGGCCTTCCGTCACAACGATCCAACTTATTAATTAGCACAACTGCGTAGATCTTTTAATCACTGAGATATGTCAGCTTCCCCTAAACATTAAATTCTATCTTTTTTTAAGTTAAATATGGGAACCACTGGAAAAAAAGAAGTTTTTGTCAAATGTTCCTGCGAAAACTCGAGGGGAGTTTGTTTTTGTTGTTTTTTCAGAGAGAGTCTAGCCTAAAAATACGAAAAGCCGCGTGCCATTTTCATACCCGAACTATCTCTGTCCACGATCTTTCGATGTACACCTGTAGCATCCTTACATCACGGCAATATCCGGCCCAGATGACTTTCAATTTAATTGCTCAACTCCAAGCAAGGATATTTTAATCGGAAATTTTAGTTTCTTTGTTGGATAGAGCATGGAACAAAGTTGTTTCTCATTTGTAGAATATTACAATGTTGGGTTCCCTTCGATACAGTTTGAGTGCATGCTTTTTTTTTTTCTCTCTATACAATAAATTTAGAAAGAACGGAGAGCAGTTCGCGATTTTCATGTTATGGCTTCGAACAAGGTTCAGTGCATACCTGCTTTTCCAACCTCATTGCGCTCCTTGAGGGATCTTTTAATCGGACATGTGAACTTTTTGTTGGACATTGACTGGGGGTAGGAGGAGTCTATGATTTGGAGCGAACAACAGTTG
The DNA here is from genome assembly GCF_036669925.1 of Montipora capricornis. Lineage (NCBI taxonomy): Eukaryota > Metazoa > Cnidaria > Anthozoa > Scleractinia > Acroporidae > Montipora > Montipora capricornis. The sequence goes on along the minus strand of NC_090888.1, from coordinate 43,849,980 downwards.
TTTGCTCCTAGTCATTGGCTCCTCCTAGGGGATATTTTTTCCTCATTTGTAGAATCTTAGAACTTTGGAAGAGTGGGTAAATATTATTATTTTTTACCTAAGCAATATGAAATCTGTGGACAGGTGATCTGGAAAAGAGAGCATTTGTTCATAGGTAGTGTAAGAAGTGACTGCCGCTGCCTCCAGTTAATTCAAACTGAGTATGATGCTATTCACATTGAACTCTGTTGAACCTCACCTTCAAGCGCTAACCGCTAAAGTTGCGTTTTGGCTTCCATCTCTGATCAAACTTCCAAGGCCAAGACGCTAACTACATATCTTATCTAATTTACAGGGGTAGTATCATGGGAATTATCACTTTTATTTCGATCATAAAATTACTTAATCAATTTTAGGTGTCCGTTTCATTCTTGAATTGCTTCTGGGATCACCGCAGTGGGATAAACATTGATTAAATTTTAAAAGAAAAACGAGCCAGACTCAGTTATTACGGAGTTCACCTAAGATGGAAGAGGAGATTTTGAAAACGCCGGCCCGACGTTTTCAAGCTGGCATTCATTTAATCTTGGCTACGCGTAACTAAAAACACTTAAGTATGGTTTCTGTAAGCTAAAAGAGCCGTTTTGAAGACACTTTGGCAGTTAGTTTTCGTTTGTCATCGGTAAACAGGCACAGTCTCCTTTACTTTCCAGATTTTTACTAACAATCCATGACACCGTCCCTTTAATATATACTTGATGTCTTAGAAAAGGCAGATCGCGCGCTATTCAATAAGATGTCCAGAATGCCCGGCCACCCTCTGTATCTGTCTCTCCGTAGCACTAAAGAAACTTCTGCGCGCCTTAGAGTTCCGTGCAGGCAGCTTCCAAGGGTCAATACCCAGCGTTTTGAGAATTGCTTTATCTATAGGCTATTTGTTAAATATAAAGTAGCAATTTAATATTTTAAGGTTTTATTCATTTGGCATTATAATTATTTCTTTCTGAAAAGCAATTATAGTAACTTTTACGGTATTTTTGCTTAATTATAAAACAAATAATAAAGACTAATAAAGAGACTATAGTTGAGCCGAAACCTGGCATCCAAAATTTCTCACGTTAGCCTGGTTTATCTGACGCTGTGGTTGGTAATATTTGACGCTTCCTAACTGACACGAAAGGGATCATTGAAGGGTATGGGTTACGTATGAAGCAGAGATTTCAGGCAAGAAATGAACAGTGTGTTACAAACTACCAAAAGCCTATCACCTTGTTACTACTAAGCGTTTACTCGAAAAAGCCATTTAGCAATGAACGTGGCGATTTCGCAGAATTACGCAGTATGTGGTAATATAGATGTTCTTTAAAAAGGTGAAACTATATTTTTCGAAATACTGATTATATTTATAGTAATTTATGAACAGGCTCCAACCCATGTGCTCCGGCGATGTCTCCGGCTCGAATTTTTGGTGAATTAGCTGGTCGACAAATTGTTCCACCTCATAACCCCTGCCTTTTTCTTTTATTCTAAAGCGGAAAATATGTAAATTTCTCCATTCATAAAGAGACCAAGTCTTTTTAATTACACCCCAACTGTTTCGACCCTTTAAAAAGATGTTAATTGCATAACATGCAAAAGACCAATAAATTTAGCATATTATTTTTTGTTTGTCTCTTTAGTCACTAAAAATATAACCTTGCAATGTATTGAGTATTTTGAAACGAGATAAATTTAGGTTTCACTTACTATCAATAATTTTGTCATCTCTCACTAAAATAGGCTCGTGTGACGTTAGCGCGATATTACATACGCCTAAAGATCTCAAAGCAGGAATGAATAAATGAAACAATATCTTGTTTAGTAATTTTTTTAAAAGAATATTCGAATTATCTGGAGGAAATTTTCTTACTTCTATTTAGAAGGCAAACTGCCCCGTTGGAGCAAGAAAAGCAAAGATGTAATCAGGTGTGAAGGAACAATAAGGGAAACCCCTGAGACCAATTACGTAAAAATATACTCGAATGCGGAAAAACTACTGAAACATAAGAAATTTAAAGTAAAATGACAGTCTAGAAAACAACTACTTCGATAATTTTGTCTTAACGGCTGTGTCTTCTGTGAAGGTAATTATCCGGTGTAGGGACCACAGTTGTGCCATTTTGGTTTACATACATAAAGTCAATAATACTGAAAATGGGTTCTTTGCACATCCTGAGCACAATATGAAGGACTGATATTTACATACCGAAGGAATCGCCGTCACTCTTTGAAGGCCAGGAGCGATTTGTCAATTACGATGCGAGTAGCCCTCTTCCTTTTGGTGTATTTTGCTGTTGTTCACGGCAGATCATCATGGAGACTCAAGGAACATGTGGACGAACTGATCAAGAAGTCTGGTATTAAGACCTTTTTATGTCTTAAGTGTTTTCCATTTTGTTTAAATTCCAACATTTAACATGCATCCGCCATTTCGACAATGTTGTTTGTAGTAGTTTTCCTTGTGCAACACTTCGCTTAGACTTCGTAGATCAGCTAGGCTCCGGTGCATGAACGGTAATTTATTTGACTCTGCTAAACAATCATTTTGTTAAAAAGGGATCAATGTTGGATATTTCCTGGGGCCTTTAACCAGAAAAAATAGACGCTTAGCGAGAACAGCGAACGCGAATTTATTTCGTCACTGCTCAACATATAACTATATGAAATGATTTAGCAGCATTTAAATTTCAGTGTAATGTCGTCTATTAATTTAATATTTAGGAACAAAACACCGTAGCCGGTAGTTCATCTTGCTCTCCGTTTCTTTTTAAAAAAAGAATTGGCCTTGATGGAGTGGAAATGAAATTGGGTTATGTCACGCAAAATCGCGTGATTTCATGACATCCAAAATACTCACAAAGTAGAATGGAACATGGCAAGAACCAGGTAAAAACTGTGGAAGACTTGAAAGAAAAGCCAAAATTGATGCATGGATGGACAAAAAAAAAAAAGAAAAGAAAAAGAAAAAGAAAGAAAACGAACAAAATTGAAATGAATCGGTTTAGGTAATCTTGAAAAAGTTCCCTCAACATTTTTCAAGTTTCCAAAACTAGGCTGGATAAAGGTGTTTTTTGCTCAAAATCTTTTTGCTTGGAATCCCGCGGCAAATTACTGACAAAGGAATGGTTCTATATTACCATTTACAGCTTAAAAGCTCATTCAGTATTAACAAGTTGGTAGAACTGATATTTGGATATAATTTCAATTAGTCAACGGCCTAAATTTTCTTAAATTCTGATTTTGCCGACACGATGCTCCACCGACTAAGCAACAAACTGATTCTTTGAAATCTTTCGTTCGGTAAAATCTGTTGTACTGAGTTAAAATTAATTAATCAATTAATTAATAATTAATCGATGTTTCAAATCTTGCTTCATTTCCAGTGACTGAGATTGTAAAGCACATTATCAGATATTGGTTATCTCAAACATCAAAATCTTTTTGAGTATTAACGTTTAATACTAGAATTAAAATACTACTAAATAAGGAAACAATTAACAGAGATATACTGACACACACAAGGGCTCACAAGAGCTCACGACTCCAATTTTTCTTTAGCGTTTTCGCAGACTGAATTTACAGTGTACATGCATGAAGATATTTTGAATAGTATCTAAAGAGGGACCTAATGTGCTGTCTGGTTCTTTTTAATCTCAGTTGATCATGTCCTGACCCAAACAAGAATATGTTAAGCCGATAAATCACTCGTCTTTTACTTTTTACTCACCACGGTGTGTAAAACCAAAACATTCACTGTTTACACTAAGTCGGATTGAGCTATTGATATATCAGTACCTTACGGAAGTTACTCGAACTGTATCAAGGCAACAGATGTAAAAACTTGCTGGGTATGAATAAGCTAACACGTGCTGTGATTAATGGGCATTTTTCACGTGGCGACTATTTTGAGTCCCGAGGGACTGAAAACTTTTGTTTTGCGCCCCCACGACTCGCTTCCAAACCCACCAACTAGAGGATCGGGGAACAAACTCTATAGCTATAGTCTTTGACCAGCATTGCCGCCGATTGACAAAGGCCCATGGTGATATTATACGTAACAAATGTCATCAAGTTCATCCACAGATGACAATGATGATGATGAGAGCAAAAAAAAAAAAAAACACCATTCCGTCTTAATCATCCTATGAGAGATAGCCATGACCATGGAATCTAAGTGTGACTGAATCGATCTAACGTAGATCTCTGTATTGCAGTGGATTTGAATGCAATCAAGAAGGAGGAAGAGAACCCCGGTAAGTTCAAAAATGACAAACAAACCCATTTTCGTCTTTCTCACCGTCGACTAAAGACAACAATACACTTTCACATGTATCGTTTTGAATTTTTACCAGCATCATGACACTATGTTTAATGCCCAGTTTTTTTATTATAGATTTGTTTGAAGGAGACATCTTAATCGATGAAGACACCAAGAACTATCTTTTTGGAAGAGAAATTATGTCACGCGATGCCGTTATCAGCCCAATATATTATTGGCCTGGAGGAGTAGTTTTCTTCACGTTTGATGAGAAATTAGGTTAGCTGTGTTGAAACAAATTTCACAATTAATAGTCAGGGGCGTAAATATAACAGCACTTAATCCCCCAACATCCAAATCGGTTGAAGTGTGAAATTATAGGAATAGCATGCAAGGTTTCTCGTACTGCATTGCTTAATACAATCAAACACTCTGGCCAAAAGATCAGGAGGTTGTAGCCCTAGAAATTTTGAATACTGATTGCCAGATATTTAACGGTCGATTTCCTTGAACCTCATAGCGGCCTAGGCCAAACAGAAACTGCAAAATGAAGATGCCATGAAAGCAATGCCATTGTGGTACCCCTGCATGCGTCGGAATGCAAACCGTCTCTCCGTTTGACCAAAGACTCTGCAATAAATTTAACTGTTTTTTTGTTTTAATCGCTTGTCTTTATAATTAGAACCATTAACCATTGACGTCATCAGAGAAGGAATTAATCACCTAAAGAGACGAACATGTATAAAGTTTGTGGAAATTTCTGGCAAGAATCCCGCGAAAGAAAACTACATCAAATTTATTAGCGGAGAGGGGTAAGTCCACTAGCTACTGTACAATCTCGTTCCCAGGACCTCTCCCTTAAGCGAAGGGAAAGGTTCTGGAACGAGGTTTTACAAGTATTAGACCATTTCCGAGTTCATGTCTGCCTCCTCTTCAAAGTGAGTCTAAGTGCAAAGCTTTTGTGATGGTAATTAGCTCTACTTTACATATGAATGAAAAACGTCGTACTTAGTCTCGCTTTGAAGAGTGGCAGACACGAACTCGGAAATGGCTCTTTCACCTATACTGTTCCATGTAAATTATATTTTTAACCTTTTGTCCCCAAGGAGTCATGAGCATGTAAAGTCCCCTCACAATTTCAATGAAATCTCAGTCAGACAGGTATTGAAGATTATAATCAGGGTATGAGGTGTGATGTTGATATAGCACCAAATTCTCATGATGACTACCCAAAAAAGAAACCTATGGTAAAAGTTAGGCCGAATGAACATTTCGATTTGGAAATGAAAGGGTAAATTAAGCGAGAGCAGGGCTTTAATTATTCCAAGCCTTCCAGATCATACATTCCTGAACTATTGCTTTTTTCCCCATTTAATTCACACACGTCGATTTAATGGCCATTCTGTACTTTTAAGATGTTATTCGAGAATTGGTCGCGATCCCCTTGGAGGCGAGCAAGAGATTTCCATCGGTTATGGCTGCGTTCGGGCTGGAACAGTTGTCCACGAAATTATGCACGCACTGGGATTTTTCCACGAGCACACGAGACCTGATAGAGACAAGTACATCCATATTGACTGGAAAAATATCCTGAAGAGTAAGATATTGTAATCGGTTCATGACGATTTTTAAATGTATTTAGCAGTGATTGTGATAGTAAACTTGTGTCTAGCTCACCCTTTGATGATACTTTTGGTCTGAGACCGGCGTCATTTTTGGCCGGAGGGAAACAAAACTAAAATTCTATGACATTCGAGATAATTATAGACGCGTTTCCCTTTATAGCGCCAAAATCAGCAGACTGCTGACAATTTATGCCGTTGAAGTCTTAAAATTTAAATTTTAGGAATTCCACGAATGAATAATGTAATAATTGCTTTTGTCAATGAGATTAAAATGACCTCCCCTCCTCATCCTACTCCTTGTAGGCCTCAGCTTGCAAATAACGTATTAATAGGTCTTTTTCAACTGAAAAAATCTTTCATTCAAGTTGATTGTATTCGTAATTATTATTCCTATAGTTTTTATCCAAGAACGATAAGAGATTGGAACTCGTTACCAAGTTATATTCAAACTAGTAAAAAATATTCATTATTTAGAGATCGCTGTCTTTCGACAATTAGAAGTTATTAACAAATCTTATTTTATTCTTTTTATAATTAATATCTTTATTACTAAGTACTATTATTGCTTGTATATTTGACATGTAGTTCTTTGATTTGCCTACATTTTATGTTATATTGACTTAAAGTTTAAACGATGTCGATTCATAAGCATAAACGTAAAAAGGATGTTCGTTAATAATAACGTTTTTCTCACGATGTGGTAACTTGTGATGTAGATCGCGACGTTTCGACTGCATACTGCTGGTCTTATCAGGCGATGAGGTCGATTGGTTAGGGTTAGACTGAGGTTAGACTGCTCCACTGTGATTGGTTGGTTTTCAGCAGCCGTGATTGGTGCATTTCGATCCTCGCTGTTTCGGTGTGTTGTTCCTTCTGTTCCTTCAGCGAGGATCGAAATTCACCAATCACAGCTGCTGAAAACCAACCAATCACAGTGGAGCATCCTGCTTAAAAGATGACGCGTAACCAGTCGACCTCATCGCCTAATGAAGACTAGCAGTATGCAGTCAAAAGGTCGCGATCTACATCACAAGTGACCACATCGTGAGACAAACGAGAATACTTTATTATTATTGTACTTTACCACGATGAATAACAGCTGCAACCTTTTTTACGACATTAAGGATGTTCGTGTTTGACACGTCTTTATGAGAGCAACTTGGTAACACAAGTAAAACACTCAAAGTGAAAGATATCACGTTTACCTTAGCTTCAAAATACGGAACCATCCATATTCCTGATATAAATAACTAATTTAATACATCATTAATTTGATGTCTCTGTTTATAGAACACAAGCATAATTTCAAAAAGTATCCAAGGGATGTGGGTTCCAGCTTTGGCAAACCATATGATTACGACAGTGTCATGCATTACAGCAGGTTAGCATTCAGCAAGGACTGGAAAGCACCAACCATAGTGCCTAAAGACACGACAGCTGCCATCGGTCAGAGAATAGGTCTTAGCCTTCATGACAGGGAAGAAATCAACAACCTGTACCAGTGCAAAGGTGAGAGATCACGGCCCCTTCGCTCAAGCTGACACAATTTTCCCTGAGTGTACTTCAACATACATACTCATAGGACTTTTTATTCTTTAAGACAATTGAAACTGAGTTTAGCGTTCCTAGATATAATACAGTAACATATTGTCACCATTGTCAGCGCTACCTTGGACCAAAACTATGGAGAAAACTGCATGCCAAAAAATATCAGATTTGCAAAAACCTTGAACAACCTTAAAAGCACTACTCAAAATTTTGACATTAGCTCTCTGTTGGACGACGGATGCATGCGTTGTTCTTGCTGTTCATCTATGCAGTTAGTCATAAAATAATTATTAGGTGATAATATTATGACAGCATTTATCAACAAATTAGTTCTTAGATTTAATTTTAACTTTATTTTCTTAACTTTTAACTAAATCTTAGTTGAAAAGATATTACGTAATATTTTAATCTCCCCAATTAGTAGAGCACTTGTGCTCGGCTATAATTAAGAATTGGGACTTCCGTAGAGTTTTAGGGTCACGCGCAAGCTGGGCACAAGTATGGCGCGTTAGGCCTGAATCGCGCGTGTTTTTCTGATTTTTGTTACGTCAGCGTCACCAAATCTGTAAAATTAACTACTAATTTTCTCGCGTTCCCTTTGGTATTTTTTTTTTTAAATTGGCTCAATTCTAACCAAATATCGTTCCTATCAAATACCCTATTTTTGTTAAAACCTGTCAGAGCTAATCGAATATGTTTAGAAATTAGAATAATGACAAAATACAGAATATTGGCAAAACTGTCTGAACAACCTTGACTTTTTACCATTGTCAGGCAATAGCATTTCCATAATGTGGTAAAGAATAAAAAAAACTCACAAACTCAGATCAAATCAAATGTTGGTTTTTACTGGAGATGGGAAAACCGTAGTAGCCGGAGAAAAACCTTTCGGTGCAGAGTGTAAAACCTGGTCCCACAAACTCAACCCACATATGACGCCGAGTCTAGGAATCGAACCCGGGCCACATTGGTGGGAGACGAGTGCTCTCACCACTGTGCAATCCCTGTACGCTTGATGTGAAACGGTCCTGATTGTTTCTACATTGATTCTTTTGAAATACAATAAAGTATTTGAACTTCGGAACAGAATGAAATGAAAGTTGGATAGTTTATCGAACCGTAATTTTAAAAGAAGTCGCAAAGGAAGCTCGAACAGATCCAGGTCTGATCATGAACGGGATTCAAACCCATGACTGCACGCGATTGCGTTGCGCTGACTGGAGCTATTAAGCCCGTTGCGTGCTGGCGAATTCAACAAAAGGAATTATTTTAATATTGCGAGGATTCTTCCCCATTTTAAGAGCTTCATGGACAGTACAAGGCTGGTAAATAGCCAACGAGGCGCGTAGCGCCGATTTGGCTATAACTAGTCTCACATCTAACAAGAACAAGCGCGAATGGAATAACTGTTTTATTAAATTCCTTAAACTCTAAAAGTTTAAAAAGTACGAAAGACGAGCGAAAAAAGCGAGCAAATCCGAGCGAAATAAAAAAAAAAACTTGATGAAGATGCGATGTTGTGTACGACCTTGTGGTCAGACAGACGCAGTCTCATCACAAAAACATTTCTTACCTTTTCGCGTACTTCTAAACGTCGCAATTGATCAAAACTTTCCACAAAAACGTTTTTTTTTTGCTTTATTCAGAGAGAAATTCCGCTTTCTGGCGAGAAAAAAATTAGCTTAGCAACGCTTAGCGCAATCATTTACCATATAAGGTATAAACGTAATATGAGCTGATCACCGAGATTGAGTGAACCAATCAGAGCACGAGAAATGCATAAACCGAGGTTGAGAATTTAAGGGTGCGTTCGATTGACCTTATTCCTGAATAAGAATACATGGAATATAAGTTAGAAATCCTTCGTTTCGGAGAGGAGGCAGTGTGTCCCAGTGGTTAGGGCGCTTGCCTTGAGATCCAGGGATCCCGGGTTCAAGACCCGCTCTGACCACTCGTTGAATTTGATCCTGGTAGTCCCTGGTTCAACTTCCCAGCTCCACTTGTAAATAACCAACTGGTTCGCCTCCGGCCAGTTGGGATTTTTAACAGTTGTAGTTGTTGTGTTCTGTTGTTTCGTTGATTGTGTTTCATTGGCTCTGAAAAGCCCCTATGGGGGAGCGGTCAATTAAGTATGTATTGTATTGTATTGTGTTCACATTAAAATTGTCAAATAGCTGGTAAAATGCTACTTTAAACATATTTTTGTTAACCTTGCTGCTTCGAAACGCGCCAAACATACCGTTTTAATTATCACCCCAGGTATTCTTATTCCGGAATAGGGTCAATCAAACGCGTCCTAATAATGCTATATAATTCTGCGTTCCCTTCAAATGTTTGAATTTTCGCTGCCTATTTCCATAGAGGATTGTGTGGACAAGACAGATCCAAAATTGTCAAATAGCTGGTAAAATGCTACTTTAAACATATTTTTGTTAACCTTGCTGCTTCGAAACGCGCCAAACATACCATTTTAATTATCACCCCAGGTATTCTTATTCCGGAATAGGGTCAATCAAACTTGTCCTAATAATGCTATATAATTCTGCGTTCCCTTCAAATGTTTGAATTTTCGCTGCCTATTTCCTTAGAGGATTGTGTGGACAAGACAGATCCAAAATTGTCAAATAGCTGGTAAAATGCTACTTTAAACATATTTTTGTTAACCTTGCTGCTTCGAAACGCGCCAAACATACCATTTTAATTATCACCCCAGGTATTCTTATTCCGGAATAGGGTCAATCAAACTTGTCCTAATAATGCTATATAATTCTGCGTTCCCTTCAAATGTTTGAATTTTCGCTGCTTATTTCCTTAGAGGATTGTGTGGACAAGACAGATCCCTTCAGATGCATGGAACTAAAGTCACGAGGTGCGTGCTCTCATCCTTCGGAGGACCAAGATAAAATGATTCAGTTATGCCCAAACACCTGTGGCTTTTGTGGTAAGTACCAAAAAGCGAATATGTTCCCCCTAAAAAAAAAAGCAGAAAAGAAGAAAAAAGGTAGACAGCTATCCTCACAATAGGAACGTTGGAAGTAGGTAGATGTAGGAGTTTAAATGTTACCTCTCTTGGGTTTCAGTTGCCAACGAATTTTTTCATTCTTTTTGTTTTTCACCTCTGGTCAGACAGTATAGCATTCAGGGTCTAGTTGCTCAAAGCCCGTTTGAAATAATCGTGGATTAGTGGAAACTTTTCTTTTTGATTATTTATCAATCACAACAGTCTTTAAATTCTTTGCACTGATTTCCTTCAATTTTGAATCAGACTTTTTGTTTTCCTTCACAATAAAATTACATTTAGAGCATTACTCAAACATCGGTTGGTATTTGATAGTGGATCTGTGCAAACTGCAATTGGCAAGGACTGACGCGAAGTTTCTGTCCTTGTACGAATTACGTTGATGACATATGCAAGACTTTGTTCTCTCCTTTTCATCAAAGACCTCTTTCAAATAGCTCTTTGTAGTCTGGGATTTTTGTCCTCTAAACTACCATTTAAAGAACTTAGATCTTTACAAGAAAAACAAAAAAAAAATTGTATAAGTTTCCACGCATCAGAGGTTGTTTTAACGAGGCTGAGCTTAGGATAAGAGGCCTGGCCTGCGAAATTAAAGGTTAATTAAAAGTGTGCTACGACTATCTTGCGTTAAAAGTGGTTAAGAATTAATCAATCGCTTTTGAAACGTTCCCTCTCGACACTACTATATAGAAAAACCTAACGAATGCGCATTCATTCAACTTCTGGAAATGACGCTATAAAAAGGTAAATTAACTTTCCCGTACTTTTTATATTATTTTAGTCCTACAGCCATGTCAGAGGTAGTGACACCAAGCGAAGGCCAAGCAACTGTGGAAAATGCATCGATACTGCGTGATCGTTCTGCGGTTACGGAAAAAAAAGTGGATTTTATTACTTGAAATAAGATTCATTAATCTTTATTTTGGGAGTATTTGTCAGTTTTTGTCAGTTTTTGTCTGTCTGTTGTCTTTTGTGTGATTTGTCGCCAAGTTCGAATTGAGCTTTAGATTACTAAGAACGAATGCCAAAAATAGACTAAATAGTCTAAAGTATACGTTTGATATTCTCTAGTCATTACGCACTTCACAATGTGACTAAAGCTTGAAATCTCTTTCGAGTGGTAGGCCGGCGTCACTTCTGAGCAGTTGTAGATCCCAATCGATTGACAGATAGATAGATAGCTAGATAGTTTATTAAAAACAATACTTAAAAATTACTAATAAGTCCTAAATAATAAGTCAAAAACTAATTATTAGAGTAATATTATTAAATTTTGTATTATCTATTTGTGTTGATATATGAAATATGAACTGGGATAAAACTACAATAGATCCCTGACTATTTCGACATCGCATATATAAAAGTACTTCTTGTTCCGTTCGTACAAAGCTTCGGCATATTAAAATGGCGCTGTCGGTTTAGATTATTGCGCGAGTTGTCATAGACTGGTGGAAGGAGGGCTTTCAGTTTATGATTTGGATCACTGACAATGCTATCAAAAAGCTTGCTACATAGTAATGATGCTCTAAAATGGATTGTTACCCCCACCTCGATTGCCAAGTTGCACTTTCCTGATGTTATTATTGACATTACTCTTTTCTCGAGCTGTGCCAGCTCGTTCTTTAAGTACAGGGGAAGTCCGTTGAAAAAGACAGGTGCTGCGTAATCTATAACAGACCTCACGCACGATACACAAAAACAGTGCTAGATCTTGTTTCGGACCTCCCGTTTTAACTGAGTTAGGAAATAGAGTCTCTTGCTAATGATCTTGACTCTCATGAATTACTTAGTGAAAGAGGCCTTACACTTTGCTTCTGCACTGGATAAGATCCAAAGAAACTCCCGGATGGCAAGAATGACCCAACTGCATCATGGGAAATAACTAACTAAGCATGTCACACTCCGCGTAATTAACAATTATTGGACGAGGTTGAGCAAAATATCGTGATTTGTCAGTGGCGAGCATATCGATTATTTGCCGAAGCCTAAGGCTGAGGGAAATAATTGATCTGCGAAACACTGACAAATCACGATATTTTACGATAACCGAGGTCAATAATTGTTTTATCTTTAAAAATCGATGAGTATAACCAGGGGGCATAATTGAAAAGTTAAAAACATTCTCTGGTTAAGAGTTTTAAAAACACTGAGCTTTCGATTTTTAAAATACATCGAATGATAAATCCATTTATTTCCTCTGGGCAATAAATTTCCTTTTTGGTTATCTCAGTTACATGGTCATTCAATGTAACTGAGATAACCAAAAAGGCTAGTAAGAGACTTTATTTCCTAACTCAGTTGTACTATTTGTATCTATTCCCGAGATCGTTTGGAACATCGCCGATCGATAGAGATCTCTTCCTTTGGACAGAATAAATATTTATTTTATTATCCAAACACTGTGCAGTGTATTTGTTAGGGATGGTTTAAAAAGATTCAGCTAGGAGGCCTAAGAAAATATTTTGAATTTTTAGCTCTTGAGCGACAATTCAAGTGTTGCAATGTGGAATGAGAATGGTTTACTCGAAAAAAGCGATCGATTGCTTATCCTGGTAGTATTCCAAGATGACTGCAAATTTTAGGGGGAGGCCGTGCAGAATATGTGGCATTTGAAGAAGGTTTTATTATGCCTCTACCTTAGTGATTCATGCATGCAAACTCTCAGATTCTGCAGCCATTCCAGAGAACTGAGTGACAGCATATCAGCACTCTCTTTGCAAAGATCAAAGCAGGGAGATGGTATTAACTCTCACAAGGGGTAGTGGTGTTGGTACAGCTCTGATTCTGTTGTCGGTGATCTCTAACATACTCCGGCATATTTAAAACGTAGGGTCTGTAGACAATATACATATAAAGCTTGCTAAAAAGGCATTATAAACTAACAGTAGGCTCTTTTATCGTTGCCTTGGCATCCGCTAATGCTGACATTGTTTTGTTATAAACCACACTGGCTTTCTCTTGTTAGCAAGATAGCTGACTGGTATGACAACGTCATTATTTACATGAGTAAACCAGCTAAGTTCTACTGTAATCTCGATCAAAATTCGTGGGACGATGAAGTCAGTAAAGGACAAGCGGTTTCAAAGGTAACCTATGAAGCGCAACCTGGCTTCCCCCAAAGGTAACCTATGAAGCGCAACCTGGCTTCCCCCTCCCCCCCTTCCTTCCTTTCCCTCACCATGTTGATTTGAAACCCGGAAACATTCTCAAAAGCTGCAGTTGATTTCAACATTGCATTGCTCAGGGCGATGGGAGGACTTAAGAGGCCGTTATGAGGAGTTTTATGGTAAACTTTACAATAATTCTCCTCATAGCGATCTCTCAAGTCCTTCCTGAGTTAAATTGTCCCTGTGACCAAGACGACCAAAGTTTTAAGCCTTGTTTTCAAAAAGACACCTGTTTGTTTCAACTGGAACTTTCCTATGTCATGGTCTGAAATTATTACATGGTGTAACTTTAAGATATTGAGAGAGCTGGATCGAGGAGAAAATGACGTCAAAGGCTCACTAGTTTAAGAATGCAATGCTTGTGTATGCCCCAGAATAAATATGTAGCACGGGGGTTTTGGGCTTTCAGACCTTTAAAGGTGTTATTGGCTTGCCAATAAAAGTTTTATGCATCTCAATAATTAAACTTTATAATGCATGCATAATTATGCACTCAGCAAAATGTGACGCGGTCATTCCTAGGGAGGAGCAATTATTAAGTATCCTCTATAGGGAATTTGTTGCATTCCGAGAAAGCGCGGTAAATATTCATTCGTTTTTAGGCATAAACTCGCGTTTTTTGTATATAATAAGATGCATTCACACGGTGAAATTTTAAGTTAGTGTGCCTTTAACGACACTTTTCCCTGGATCCAACCCTGTGAGGTCCAATCGGTCAGTTTTGAACGTGAGTAAGGGCAGACCGTGAAATCTAAAACTTACACTCAAAGTAAACGGCCTTTGGATAAAATCAAAGCTCAAACTTTTGCCAGTAAGTTGTTGAGCAAACACGCTTTCAAAATCTGATCATGAAGAAAAAAAGGAAGTGATTTTTTTATTACAGGGGCACTTCAGGTACGCCTCTAATTGAAGCGAGTTTTGAGAGTATTGTTGAAGGTGGCCCAAGAATTTTTAGTCACGATTGGACGCTCTTACAAGTGCCATGAACAGGCTTAGTGACTAAGTTCTAAACTTTCCACGGTTTATAACAAGTTAGGATACTCTGACAAGATGCGAGTTCAACAGTTAAAGCTATCTTAAATAATGGCGTGTTGGTCCAATATATGGTGCAGAGGAAGGAGTGTGAACTATTGTTAATAGGAAAACCAATACTGACTCACAAAATTGCTTTTCCTTGGGCACTCAAGATGATGCATAGTCTCTAGGTTTAGCTGTTGGAGGGGAAGGATCAGTCGACAAAGAACTGGTTTCAGGTTGGGGATGTGCATAAGAAGTTGCAGTATTTTTATTTTATTTTTTCCTTTCTTTTCCTCGTGAAATGCGCAGTTTCAAAGTTTAGGAAAGTTCACGTCAAAAATTGGCGAAGTTATAAGCGTTAAAGTTTTAGAAATTTTGCTGACACGTGATGAAAGGTGCTATCAATTAAACGTAATAATGAGGACAAAAAACAATAACAAAAGAAAATGGAGGACAGTGTGAACTCGAGAGACAAATTTGCAAGATATTAAATTGCTGGCGTCTCTAAACGGTCAAACGTTTAAGGCGGATTCAGTTGGTCTCCGAACTTCCTTTTTCGCTTCAATTCCATACATTACATCACAACATTAATTTTGTTAGTTTATCGATACAGACGGCCCTGTCCATGGACCTTTTTCTGACAGCAAAATCGCTTATAACATCAGTGTTTAAACTTACACTACTCAAGCAAAACAACGCGTAATTCTTATAGCGGCTAGTTAAGTTTAGAAGAAGGCAGCAAACTATAACATCTTCCTTAAAAATGCATTTTTTCAAGTCCTGAAAAAGAGAAAGATAAAAAAAACTTTTGAACATTTAAGAAAACTGATCATTTTTACTGTAGGGGGTACTGACTGACAGATACAGAGACGCTATTTTTTCGCCTAGGATGCTTTGCCTAGTGCCAGCTGTTGTCATGCTAATAGCATACATGAAAAATTACTCAGACCTGGTTGATTAAGACAAATGCAGTTTCCACGTAACACAGTGCAGAAAATAGGTAATATATGGCAAAAAGCATTCTTATTGGTCAGTGATCAAATAAAGTCATAGATAGCCTATGAAATGCGAGGACTGGATGGCGCAATTTTCACGCAATTGCGTGATACGTATGCGTTGCTTCTGCTTAATCTCTACAATGTCATCTCGAATGGACTATTTCCTCACCAATTTATCTTCTCTACTGTAGAAGGCTTCTCTTTAATAGGCACGACCGCCTGCAAAGAAATCCAAAGCATTGTGAACTTAACTCTATATCATGCCATGGAAAATAGGGCCAATGAAAACGCGGGAAAGCCGTTGCATGTGATTCGTCGGTATTTCACCGAATCTTACCATTTTTCGCTTGCGTCGCTTTTTCAGGATAATACACCTTTATGAAATCACATAAAATAGTTTTGCAACACTCATGTTAGAGTTTAGTGCTCTTTTTCAATTAATGAAATTAACGAAGTATTATTTCATTTAGGGGAAAAAGGTGGCGTGTTTCAACATGGTATAACAAGGCGATTTCAGAGACCGATTTATTTTTAGATTAAACTTCGCGCGTATGGGACTCCCGCAGAAGCCCGATGACCAATCGCAAGAAACTAACTTGACGTCATAGTGTCACCGAACCGGAACTGCCTTTGTTTTTTTTGCGGAAAAGGTAGTCTAAAAATATATCGATCTGTAAAAATGCCGTGACATGGGCTTAGTATTGGAGTAGTTCGCTCCTAGTCATGGAGGTCCCAACGGAAGGTGTTAATGATACAAGAACACTCGCTCATCTAAATGCTCGTGGGCGTAGTGACATGTGGGATGTCACTACATGTGGGATGTGTTTATTAACTGCGCTTAACTAGCCTCATATCCATTCGGATATGAGATTGGCTGTTGCCAAATCGCTGCTACGCCCGTGATTGGTAATTGGAATCTCATATTGAAAGCGCGCTAATCGAATTCGTATCACATATAGCGTCCCGTATCGTATCTAATGAAACTGTATCGTTTCATCGCAATTCATCGTAACGTATTATAATGAATTACGTACATGCACTGCAGGTCTTCCTACAATAGCCATAATATTGCCAACATCTGTAAGTCATCATTACAGTTTTGCAGAATTTATATTCCTTGATGTCTCTACAGCCTACAAGGAAATAACAAAAAATAAATTAATTTAAAAACGTCCAAAATTTAATTGAGACCTCTGCAAGTCTAAGTGCTTTATTCGTTAGTCCGTCTCCAAAACTGGCACTATTAAAAGCGGTAATTTAGGGTCTCAGTTATAGGCTGGTTCATGGGTTTCTCTATCAGTTTTTATCCTCCTGGTATTCGTTAGGAAGGCAACTAACATTATCGTTGATTCGCTTATTACATGATGTACTTATAGTATATAAAATGAGACAAGGGACCGAAGAGACCGTCTTTTTCCGTCATGGTGTATTTTTCTTCTAGCTTGAAATTTATCTTTTTAATCTTTATTTGAAAAAGAAGTCAGACAAGCCCCAAGAAATTTTAACGAAATATGAATGGATATCAGTCACCACATGTGTTGACTAACTTTCGACTCGCGAAATTTTAAATTAAACTTTCCCTTGACAAGAACGATTAAACCTCCGCATGGCGTGATCAGAGGCAAAACGAGCTTAAAAATCGCTGAAATACAAATTTAAATTTCACCAAATAATGTGAAGAGAAGATGTGATTGATTGTTTTCTCGTATCAAGACAACTTAAAAGTCACTGAATGAAGAACGTCGCCCTCTCCACTTCCAACCACTGACTGACTGAATAAACAGAGCCATTTGTGTAATCCTTTACCTGAGCATGCTTGCGTGTTACATGAATTTGATTGGTGCGGTGGTCCATGGCAATTCTTGCCGCCACCGGATGGAGGTGGATTGTTGCAGGTTCTTTTTCGGTACTGCACCCCTCCCCCACAGGTTTTACTGCATGGTCCAAACCCGCTCCAAGACGACCAGTGACCGTCAACTAAAAATTGGAAATGTAATGTTTCACTGAGACACTGGTCCAACGCTCCTCAAAAATAAGATGACAATGCTTATCCTGTTAATTATATCTTTAAAAAAAAATCTTGCTTTTCGTCTGAAGGGTCATAACAGAAGAAGAGTAAACAAAAACTGAAAAACGAAGAAAGTTCGACTAAAGCCATATTTAAGTACCCCCAATATTTACTTCAATTATTTTCCCTTTGTTGATGGTTCGCAAAACCCATGACGTGTGCAAGACGTTTTTAAATCACCTTTTTCATTTTTAATTTTGAATTATTTAAAAATTCTGAGACTTCGTTAAAAGACGGAAGGCTAAAATAGTCATAATGATTACAGGCTTGTTTGTGTTTCGCATCAATTGTGAGCATTCGGATCCGCCGGTAAAGCTTGAAACATAGAGCACAGCATTCCGCAATCAACTCTCTTACTCACAGATAGGTTACTAGGGTCTTTTTCTTGCCTCTGGAGAACGGCATTTTGCGGAGTCACAATTAAGAAAGCTGATTTCTTCGTTCCATGACTGCTTTACCTGCGCATGTGTGTGTGTTGCAAGCGTTTGATTGGTGCCACGGCCCACGGCAGCTTCTGCCACCATTGGAGGGAGGTGGATTGCTACAGCTTCTTCTACGGTACTTCTTCCCTCCATCACAAGATTTGCTGCAAGGTCCGAAAGCGCTCCATGAAGTCCACTGACCATTTACTATTGCCAAAAAAATAAATAATATATTAAATAACGCTCATATGTTACAATGTTTAAACACAGATAACATTTACAAAACTAAATTAATAAGTACAAGCTATAGAAATGTTGAGTATAATTACTAGTTAAATTTGAACTACAACAGTCAATCAGAGATCACTAGCTTTGCTTTAAAAGATATGTTTTTAGCTTTGATTTAAACATGCTCGTGACATTCAAAGATCTAATATCCATTGGCAGTTCGATCCCGAGTCTTGGGGCTATGACTGAAAAGGCACTTATTCCACATGTCTTTAGATTATAGGGCACAATTTGAACCGCCATGCAATTGCTTTAGGACGAACGATGACATGTACACCTTGGTAACCAGTGCAGCTCTTTGAGAGTGTGGCTAATATGATGAAATTAACCAGAATCAAAACGCGCTATATTCTGTTAGGTTTGAAATAACCTAACCGTCTTCAGTATAATGATCACATTATAATGGCTGCCAAATAAACTATTCCTCTGTTTTAATGCTAATAAGCCTTTCTAGCCTCGTTACGACTAGCAAGTTGGTCTATAGAGATACAAGTGCACTCTGAATGCCGGTAAAGAATTATGTTGTACCTCGGTATTAAATAATGACCTATCAGTGAGGCAGTTTCAATAGTGAAGCATTATTTTAAAACGACCTCAGGGCGACTTCTTAAAGCAAGTAAGCTTAGTGGTAACAGTGGTTCTCAACTAGATTCCTAATGCGATCACGATGTGCATATTGTAGAGCAACCATCTCGATTTCGTTTTGAAGTCTTTCAATTGGAGTCAATTGTCTCGTCTATGAATTTAAGTGTAACCTGTGTGATGCAAGGTATGTGGGTTATAAACGTGGTCACTTACACGAACGCGTAGAAGGGCACACTAGAAAGTAATCTTCGATTTACAAACATTATAACCTCCAACACAATAGTGAAATGCCTGAACGCTTCATTAAGCAAATTCCCACCATCACGAAATGTAGCGACAAATTTGATTGCCTCGTTAAAGAAATTGAACGTGGAAACGGATTCCATCCGCGCCAAGGTGTTTGTTTAGGCCGTTTATTGTAACTTATGCTTATCTTGTACCTTTCCCTATTTGCATGCTATTTAACTAGTCTCTTGATAATGGAGTCATGATGACCCCGAAACGTCGAGCAGCAATAAATCTTTCCTGGTTTTTTAATATGCCTTTGCTTCAGCAAATCTCTACTGATCAAAAATTTCCTTTCCAAATGAATGGTGAAAATGTTTTCCACCATTCAATAATTGTTATCGTGTCGCCATCTTCCAATAGATTCCTTGAACTGAATCATGCTTCTTTTGAAACAGTTATCTTATTAGTATATGTAATAGGACTACACGCTGTCCAATTTGGAAATAACTGGATGAGAAAAATTCTGAGGACTGCCAAAATAGGACAAGGCCGTAGGCCGTAGGAATTTTTTGAATCCAATTTTTTCCAAATTGGACAAGCATGTAGTCCTGTTACCTAATAATTATATAGCTAGTCAGTTGTAATTGGGCATTACTCAGTCAAGCTAAAATATTGTGAATTATTCCTATTTCCAAAATATTACCTGAACTCCAAAGGAATTCTTCGTCTGCTTCGCTTAAAGCACGAGAGACGGTTCAAATATATTGTTGCCTCACTGAATTTGCAAATTAACGATCTCGCAAAATACTGTCAACGGTCCAAGCAGCAATGCATAAGTGACACCCAAACGTTCTCTTTCGTATTCGTGACCGTCCTTTTTTCTAATTTCAGCGAAAAAACGGCAAAAAACTGCATCTAGATCATGACAAGGGATATCTTCCAACTTCTCAATTCGTTACGCTGCGTCTTCGACTCTGAAAACATTTAGCCAAGTTTTTGTAGACTTGGAGGTGTTTTAGCTTTGGTTTTTGCCTCTCAGGGTGGCAAGATCTTCTTCTGGCAGCGTAGGAAATCTCTCATTTGCAGTGATATCGCTGAAGAAGTCCTTAGAAATGGAAAATTTTGGCAAATCTCCGTGGCTAAACTCCGCCATTTTCAACTACCACAGAGCTGACGCTATACTTTGCTGATTGGCTAGTGTCTATTACCTATTGTATTTTATGGGATTTCATTGGCTTAGACAAACTGTCCTATATTTTCTAAATTGGACAGTTTGCCTGTTTTTAGAGGAAAATCCTATCAGAAACTACCCAAATTTATCCTACATTGCGGATTAATTATCAGTTATATAATTATAAACTAAATTCGTCATTTGTTGTGTTGTACCTGGGCATGAGTGCGTGTTACACGCGTTTGATTGGTGCGATGGTCCGACACAATTTTTCCCACCATTAGATGGATGTGGATTATCACAAGACCTGCTTCTATATTGCATTCCTCCTCCACATCTTTTGCTACAGGGTCCAAATGCACCCCAGGGTGACCAATGGCCATGAACTAACAAAAGGAAAAAAACTGTAGTCAGTGTTTAAAAACAATCTCATTTAATCAAGAACATTGCCATCAAGTGGTTAGAGTATGGGGTCAACATAATTTCAAAATGTATTCTCGAGCCGAAGATGTCCATCCTTCAATACCCCGCAATTTGGGATGTGATTAGCTGCAGGGAAGATCTTAGGGCTTATGCACTGTCAAATTATTTCCTTCAGTTTTTCGCCCATTCTCCCTTTATCATCAGACTTGTCGCCAACGATATTGGACAAACTCTTTTACCTGGGCATGCGTTCCTGTTACACTCATTTGATTGGTGCGATGGTCCTTGGCAGCTTTTACCCCCACTAGATGGAGGTGGATTGGTGCATGTCCTTCTACGATACTGCATCCCTCTTCCGCAAGATTTGCTACATGGTCCAAATGCAGTCCAAGAGGACCAGTGGCCATTAACTAAGAAATCCAAATAAATAAAGTGAAGTAAAAGAGAAAAGAATGCAGAAAGAGGATGGGATTAAAATTAGACGCAGATTGCTGGAGCTGTATTGTTCAAGATGACCTATGCCCTTCTGCTGAAAGGAATATTTTTCATTGGGTATTATGCCACGACTCGGGTCTTCAATAAATCCCGATCAATACTGTGCTAGATGTTGAGGTTAGCCATAAATGCGAAAAGGGGTCACTTGTAATGTGGATCGAAAGGGTTTTGACTGCATTCCGGTTTTATTCCTCTGGAGGTGAGGTTGATTGTACAGCGTGGTGCTAACAACAAGTGGATGTAAGTCATTCTGACATAAACTACTTCTCTTTTCGCCAATTCCATTCATTACGTTTCGTCTTACGGTATACATGTCAACACAAAACCCTTTTCACCCCAATCTGGAAAGAATCTTTTGCACTTATTGTACCTGCACATGGATGCGTGTTGCACACTCGGGACGCCGTTTGATCGCCACTGCATTGTTTTCCACCATGCTTAGGAGCAGGGTTTTTGCATTTTCGATATTTATGTTGTACGCCACCTCCGCAACTTGCGCTGCATGGACCAAAGGGATTCCATGGAGTCCAGCCACCATCAACTTGGGAGTAGAACGAAATACAAATTAACTTTCTAACACGATCATATCTTATATTTCCTTTTGTGTCCGACATATCGCAGCACTGTAGTCGTTTGAAAGAGTTTTAATGAAAAGGGTCATATATAAGAGATGTAAAAGGAAAACTGGTTCGTAATTTCATTTTACTCTTCTTAATTTTCTTAAAGATGGTGCAGTTAGACCATATACCTTTCTAGTCCTCACTTCTTCAGCAATACAAAACTTAAGAAATGATAAACGAAATATATTATTAAAACTTAGGAATCGATGAATGGGATGTTGATCTCGGAGATGACATAGGTCGAAATATGTATGTAAAAGCAGTGACGTTTAGCAAAGTGAACCACACTATAAATGCCTGGTCAGAGAAAAAGGAATGGACAGTAAGTAAGAGGCTCCTTTAATATGACAACTGTCGCAAAATTAAGTAAAAAGGCCTTCCGATTAAATTGCAAGTAGTTCGGCTAACCAAAGAGGGTGTTGTGCTTAAAGTGAAAAAGATAAAGATTTGATCGGTACTGATCTGAAATTTTGGTAACCCGAGCTTCCACTTTCCCTCTTCTTAAGGACGGTGCCTACTAATTAAAGATATTTTTTGCCCCGATGTGTGATTATGCAGGAAATGTAGATCTTAACAAGTGTTAATTGGGGGTAACCACGCATTTTTCAAAGATAATTCATGAATAATATTTGTAAAAAGCTTTACAATACAAAGCAATGTATGGCGTTCTTTCTGAAATTGAAGCTTAATTATCTCTCAAAAATGCATGGTTACCCCCAATTTTCTTTTTGGATACTAAGAGGACTCAATAAAATCTACTTTCTCCGGATAGTTTTAAACCGCGCAAAAATATCCCTGTATTAGTAAGCATCACCGATAGGAAATCCGTGTATCTCGAGATGCGCAGAACGTATGCGCAATAACAATATTAGGCACTGTCCTTAAAAAGGGGATTTATACTCTTCTCATGATTCTATGTGGAATCTAATGTTTTTGGCATTTTTTTTTTTCTGAAATAGAGGGTCGTAACAAAAGAGTATCAGTTGAATAAAAGGAATTTCTTTTTATCTACCTGGACATAGGTTTTGGTTGCATGGCTGCCTCTGTTTAAAAGGTCCTTGGCATGTCTGAGGGCGAGCGGTGTTGCTGCATGTTCGTGTTCTGGATTGTGTTCCAGCCCCACAGGACTTTGTACACTCAGTAAATGGACCCCAAGACGACCAAGTGCCTTCGTTCGATGTTAAGGCGGAAACCAAGTGGACACTGGAACTTGAACCTGATAGTATTTTCAAATAGGTCATTTTTGAAATATCAAATATTCAGCTCGATAGTGAGGCAGTGAGGGCAAAAACAATAGAAACACGTTGGAATGAATGTGAAAAATATTTACATATCATCCACTTTCCTTTGGCTTGGTCCTTTAAACCTCTCTTTCAAGCTGAATTTTAAAATATGGTAACATGTGGTGGTGGAGCTGACATTAAAGGTTGCATCAGAAAGCAGACGATTACCGAAAATGTTCAGTCAGATCCACTACTTAGGGTAAGTTTGGGGAGGAATCCGGAAACCGATTCCGGAATCCAAAACGTAATCCAAACGTTTTCTTTTCCTTTTCTTTCGGGCAGTGGTTTTCCCGTGAAATTACTCGTCCGAGTCCTCGTGCCGGATTCTCGTCGTGTTTTCCCTCGAAGACAGCCATTATAGCAAATTAAGGCAAGATTTATCCCCGTGTCTTTCAAAAATTGTATTCAGATGTGCAGAGGAAACCACAAATGGTCGGAACGACATCAATTATGTGGCACGTCCACAATTATGAGTCATTTTTGAGCCCAACATTAAACCATTTTAGACTGGGCAATGTTACCTTATTTGAATATAAAAGAATACGTTTTCGGAGTCTTCTTTTTTTTGGTTTGGTAGGTAAGAATCCAAAAGATCTAAGATCAAAAATCCCTTTTCGGATTTTCCCAAAAAAGCGCACCACTGGTCACCCTCTGTACAAACGAAAAAAGAGGGCCACCCTCGCGGTGGTGAACAACAACATGGAGCACAATTGCAAGTTGCTTTCAGGAATACCAGAATACCACTGAAGGGGATCTATGCAACTTATAGTGTTAGCCTTCGATGTTGTGAATTACCGCTCTTTGCATTTTGTGGCATTAATGCAAGCAGCTAGCAGAGACAGGCGGAAAAGAGCTTGAAATAAGAATGCAACTCAATCGCGTAAGTATTGCCAATGCAAATTTGTGAGGGAAGGCTCGACAGCTTCCCAAAGAAAGGTCTCCGCTGCCTTCCTTCATATATTTGACTGTGCTTTCTAGTTCCTTATATTAAGGACGATCTTGTTCACGTGTCTTTTTATATCCCAAGACTTTTGTCTTGGTGCCCCTAGGCCTTCGCTCCAGTTAAGCGACATTCTTTCGTTCGTCCAAAGCTTATATTGCCTTACTTGGACAGTTGACTTGTACGTTACATCTTCGACTTTGAACAGCTGGACCTTGGCAAGCTGAGGAAGAAGAACTTTTACATTCTCTTGTCCTCGTCTGGTATCCGTTATGACACGATTTAGAACATGGACCATACGAGCTCCAAGCGCCCCATCCAGAAACACCTTGAAGACATGTAAAACATTTTTTTACTTTTCTTTGCTACCAACAATTAAACTCATAGCCAATGTCATTATAATATTAGCGTCAGTTAGCTGATGCTGATTGGGTTTAAAACGAGCAGTCGCATGAAATATCTTTACGTTTCTTTTTTCGCAAGGTCACCTGTTCACTGAGGCTTTTGTGATACACCGCATTTCTTTTCTTCTAGTTTTTATTGCGACATTTTGAACGATACAATATCGACTACCGTATAATGTGTAAGACAAGAATACCGTAGTAATGTACCAATTCCGCTGTTAGTGTATGAAGCTGAAAAGGACCAAAATGACACTCAAGTGGTTTTTCATCTCAATTGTTTTTCCTGCAGAGGACTAAAACTCGCAAACCAAAATTCCAATATGGGAGAACAAAAGGGAGATTAGCTTTAAGTAATGATGAGCATTTATTTAGAAGGTTTATATTTTAATTACGGGTATATTTTTAAATTGATGGACTTACCAGAGCATCCCCCACATGTTTTTGGGCAATATGTGTGGACAGTTGTATGAGAACAGCTGGTGGAGTATATCTGACACCAGTGTGCTGATATGTCATTACATCCTACACAGAAAAAAACGGACTAAACGTCAGGGCATGAAGTTAATTTAACTTATTTTCTTTTTAGCGCTATCAAGAAATTTATGCATTATTCATTTGCATCAACACCGGCTTGCCTTGCTTTTCTCCACAAGAGTCACCTGTTAGATCGAGTATCAAAGCCATTTGAAAAAAAAAACTGAGTTTATAAGACAGGCAAGCAAACGACCAATTTTATCGCCTTTTTTCTTTCCAATATTTTTCATCTTCGTTTTTTAATTGCTACACGAAGACGTCTCCTCAAGATAAATCTTGGTAGGTAAAAAGGTAATGCATTGAAAATTAACAGGTATATGACCTACACGAACAGATCTATGCCTCACACAGTTCCACTATTCGTAACATTAATTGTGCTATGGTTTAAAATGGTTAATATTAGGACAAAGTATCCATATTACCTATGTGGTGGTCATTGGCCGTGTCTACAACAAAAGAAAAATGAGTGTATTAATTAATCAACTACACTGTTCTGTCGTTTGTCAAAATATTAACGATACAAGCTTAGCTTAAAATTCCGAATTGTTCTCTTGAAAATACAGGAGTGATTACAATGTAATTACGTCTGTCACAATTAGCCTATTTGATTTGCCACCATATGTAGGGCTAAAATTTAAAAAAAGAAAAAAATATATATATATCTCTCTCTAAGCTCGTTCTCTGCCGTGTAAAGTACTACACTTTGCCGTCGACGCTGAAAATAGCAGATTTGGTTCACAAAATCAGTCGGTTAATGCTGCTGTTGAAACATGCTATAGTATTATGTGTATTGGGCGCAGCTTTCATTTTCTAGGGCCGTTTCACTTCGTCCGTTCTCCACGGAGGTATTAAGACGTTGGTATGTGTCAGTAAGACCTTGCAGCAAACTGCCAGTTGAATCAATTCTTGAAACGTTCTTCAAACTCTTGCAATATATATTTATTAACAAGGCTTCAGCACTTACCCAAGAGACTCTCCAGCTCTTGAACAGGGTCTGAAAAAGAATTCAGTCACCGTAGCACTTAAGTTCCCCGCGACATACTGTTAAGAAGATATTTACCGACCAAAGCTGCATGTCTTGGTTAATTCAAACAGTCTTTCCCATTTCTTTTAGCTGTTCATTATGTATTAGGAAGGACTTATATGCAATTAGACATCTAAGTGTTTTCTCAAGATTTCCCTGGCTCTCTCTCTCTCTCTCTCTCTCTCTCTCTCTCTCTCTCTCTCTCTCTCTCTCTCTCTCTCTCTCTCTCTCTCTCTCTCTCTCTCTCTTTTTCACTGTATTTCTGTAATCCGCGCAGCATCGAAATAACATATCCTGACTCAGGAGTTACATCAGCGAATCTAAAACAAGTCAGTACTGGAGACCTTTGCTGGACAGTTGTCTGACTGATAATAAAAAAGGTGTTTCCGTCTTTTGCAGTCTAGGGGCACCAGTTTAATGAAAGCTCTTTTCTAGATTAGTTAAACAAAGGTTTTTTTGTGTCTACCACATTTTGATTTTTAGCTATTTGAAATTTCAGGCACTTTGATCTATTGAGAGCATTAAAGCCACAGACCCCGTTATCGATTAAGTCAAGTGACGTTTCTTGATTCCCTTCTGGAGATCTCTCCACAAATATCATCAGAATTTCTTACCTCTGTCTATGTCTTCCACCGGCAAAGAAAAACAAAAGCCGAAAGATAAAAGAGAAATTAAAGTTACAAGCTGCTTCATTGCCTTGACTACTTTTTTGTGACGGTTGAAATTAAAAGAAAGTGCTAATTATCCTGCACATTAACACCTTTTAGCACAGTTTCTTTTAAAACAATTGTATTGTTCTACTTTCTTAAATTGAAAAATACTCAACCATTATCATTGTGAAAATATTGTCCTCACACTTTAATTTCTAGATTTTCCTGAATAATGTTAGCTTTCCTTCAATTGAATTAATCCAATACGTATACGATAACCACGATTTGATTTCAGTAGAAAATTGATTAAATGTATTTATTTCTGAATTTGGCTGGACAATATTGAAATTAAAAGGAATTTTAAAGAAATTTCTTCTGTAAAAAAAGGACTATTTCTCATTAAAATCTGCGCCGAACATACAACATTTCAAACAAACTATGTGGCATTAGTCCCAGCCCAATAAGATATTTAATATTGCGTTGGCATGGTTCAATGCAGCATTTGGGTGCTACATGTAATTAAATGTCATGCAATTTACTACTACGTTTCTCGAAAACTAAAGCGAATTTTTTGTTATTGTTGCATTGCGTTCTATCTACATGTTGTCAAATATGTCTGAAGCTCGCGAAATCACCTCGGTATGAACTAAGTTCTGAAATAATAACGGGCATATGAACGGAGAAGATCTCTTAAGATACACGTATTTGTCGCTGTAGGTCTAGACCTCAACGAGAGCACCGAAAACAATGCAAATTCTAAGAAGATGTATTGTCGCTCTTTCATCACAAGAACAACAAGTGAAATAATACAGTGATAAATTGAATATCTTGACGAAATGTCTCCACCATATGAAATGATGTATTTCGAAACTGATAAGAGTAACTCTAGCATCATGAAAAAAACTGACCCTCTTCATGGCGATCGAAACTCTCAACTAAAATCTTACTGTTTTATTTAAAACCATGATTTTGAACTTTTGGAAGTTCATTCTCTGTCGAAGAACAACCCAGGACTTAGGGAGGGAGATATTCAAAAGCGTGATATCAAATTATCTATATTCGTCTTTTTCAGGAATGAATAGAATTAGTGAGAGGTCAGGTATACGTACTTTCGTCAGGTACTTTTAAGAAGAGGTCTCTTTAGTTCGCAAATTGTGGATTGAGACTAGTAATTCAAAACGTGGCACATTTTAAAAGAAATGGCGTTTTGTGTTAGTCACAACACGGTCATGGTTTCGTGTTCGAAGAGCTGACACAAGCATGTATCGTACAAGTCAGTTCACGTTATCCGGAAATAACGCGTAGAGCTCGATGAGACTGATCTTGGTTGCAGATCACATGTTAAAAAAGGAATTTCCCAGTATCGGTCAAGCATCAGGATTACAATGCAATATGAACTCTTGCCTTACAGCCTTGTCTCTATAGAGCTCCCTTAAAATAATCATGTTAAAACAAAGACAAACAATAGAAACCTGGAACTACAATGATTCAATGAAAAAACTTGATCTCGTCTTTTATTCTTTTCAATTCCATAGTAAAGGTAAAAAGACCAGAATATTCCCACCTAAACGAAAGAGTGGATATAAAAAGGGGTAACTCAAGCTTTTTTTCACATTCACTGAATCCAGTTATCACCCAAGAAAAAGCTAAGGAATCGTTTCTTACTGAAAAATGATGTATTACCATTTCTTGTTGTTCTTAATAGTTTTTCCGGCTTTAACGTCTGCGTTATGGCCATTTTCGGAAAACATAGATGCTGAAAATGGTAAGAGATTAGCTAAAATAATTTACAGACATTCGAGACAACCTCTTACGAATATGTCCCAGGCGTTTCTAGCCATGGCCATCTTCGCTGTATTGTAGTCCAAACTTCACTTGAATTCTATGTCATTACCACGAAGTTTACAATGCATTTCATCTCCTCATTTCACCTAACTCACTGAAAAGCGTTTGTTGCTGCAAATTGTTTGATTCTACTATTTGTAGATTACTCAGCTGGACGAGAGTTAAAAATGCTCACTAACGAGGAAGAGATGGGTAACCCTTTATTTTTTTTCTTTCTTTTTCATTTTCATTTTTTTTAAATTTTCTGTTTGTCCAAGTGGATTCATTTTGTATGGCTTAAACTGGGTCAGCAATACTTATCATGCTGATGACACATAACTTTCTTTACATGCAGATCCCAGTCTTACGTCCTCAGATGACTCCGACTACTTTAACCGTGAGTGGTGAACTGTGCCAGGAGCCTGATCTCCTGATTGTGAAATCGCTTATTAGTTAACATTTGACATTATTTAACCACCTCTCATTGTAGTTGGTACCTCGTTAATTGACAGTTTTTGGAAAAATTCTTTCCTTACAGGTGATAGAAAAGAGAATCACGAATGATTCGAAAGTAGGCTCTGCATGCTAATTTTCCAAAGACATATCTTAATGAAATATACCTTGTAAAGTTATAGTGTGTTCTGGCAACATAAACATTACAGCGACAAAATAATTCCAAAAGCTATAAGAAATACAATAAATGATCGCATCAAAAGTATTACAAAATTCAGCCAAATGGCCATTGCGGTGGTAAGTTTGATTGTAGTTTTATTAACCTGTCCAATCTCTCATTTGTTTTAATATCCACAGAATGTCTGGACACCTACCGATGCGATATATGTTATAGGGTCAAGCAAGAAGGAAAATGTGCAAAATATACAAATGAATGTCGCAAAACCTGCACGCAATGCAAAGGTGACCCAAGTCTGAGTGTAGAAGTTTTGGGTTCAACTTGGTTTCTCCTCTTCGTATCAGTTTCACTTTTCTTCTAAATCTACCTCTCACTTATTAGATCTACATAAGAATTTTGTTATATATAGATCTGAGCTTTCTTCCCCTCAAGCATTGGTGCAGGGATAATGGTAATGGTTCAGCAAAGTAAAGCTTGAATAATAAGGCCTTTTTGGAACTTCAAAACGTGAACCATGATAATACAATAATTTGGCCCGAATATAGGCTTCGAAGAGCTGAGGTTTCCTTCCCTCAAGCATTGGTGCAGGGATAATGGTAATGGTTCAGCAAAGTAAAGCTTGAATAATAAGGCTTTTTTGGATCTTCAAAACGTGAACCATGATAATACAATAATTTGGCCAGAATATAGGCTTCAAAGAGATCTGAGGTTTCCTTCCCTCAAGCATTGGTGCAGGGATAATGGTAATGGTTCAGCAAAATAAAGCTTGAATCATAAGGTTCTTTTGGAACTTCAAAACGTGAACCATGATAATACAATAATTTGGCCCGAATATTTAAACCTACTGCTTGATACCCTTGCAGTGCTCAATTCAATAATAGATGCATTGGATTCTTAATTGACTTAACACGACACGAATGTTTGACACTACTCGATTAAACCACTTAAATTTACTTCTTACAAGGCAACCATTTATTCTTGAATTTTGAACAGGGCCAGACAGTGATCGTTATGGAACGGTGAGGTGTCAGTTTTACAAGAACAAAGGCTACTGTGATTATCTTTCGTTCAAGTCATTTAAGTGCCAAAAGACCTGTGGAACGTGTGCAGGTAAAACATTTTTCTCATCTCTGTGCGAGAGGAAGGAGTTCTGAAATTATGTTATCTGATTGGTTCCAGGAGTATTCAATACACTTTTTACCTTTTAGTTCCGCGCGCTCTTTGGCATCTTCTCCTTTATCTTGGGCTGTTGGGTTGCGAACCATTTAAAAGAGATTTGTCACAAAATTTAGCCAAATTCAGCTACTGGAAACTGGAAACCAAAATCAAGCGAAACGTAAAAATAATAACTGCTTGAAATGATAAAGGAAGGTTTGAATAACACAGCAAATACAAAAGGAGGCAGGGAAGGGCAAAGTTGAAGGAGATTAAAATCGATTGCAATTGGGACTTTTGAAAACTGTTCAGTCTAACAGTTTTTGAAAGTTCATTTGTGTTGTTCTTAACGTAAAATCCTTTATGGTCGACCCACATTTTTTCTCCACGAACTCTGAATTGAGTTACTTAGTAATTGAGTAATTAGTAAAACTGCACAAAATTATCTCCACAGCCGTGACGAGTGTCTTAAGCCGCTGTTATAAGTTGAAACTTTTAGCTGAAACAGACTAGATGCCAGTTCCGCGGCACCGTGCCCGAGCACTAAACTGGACGTTGTTCAGACAACCCAGTTCTAACAACGCAATGATTTCTTCCTTCGTCCACTTTGCAATGGCCGCCATTATCGTGACTACATCGCAGGGGAGCATGGTCAAAGCGCGGGAACTGATGAAAGCGTGTTCAGACAAGTTCCCGTTCCAGGGAACCGTGCCCGAGTAATACCCTCGGAGGTAGTGCCCGTGACCGGGCACGGTGCCCAAATGTTTTCTCGGGCACCAGCAAATAGCGGTGTTCAGACTGGTGCCCGTTCCCGAGAACCGGGCAAGGGCATCTAGTCTGAACGGGGCCTTACGTGCAACGGCGCTGCAAAAAAGTCTCAGCAGGTGCCGCATCGTGTAACATAAAAGGTCGAAACTGGCCTCGAAATGTTGGTTACATGGCTTTAGCGGGTTTTTATTGGCTTACGCAGCGCAGCGTAACAAGACCGAGTGAGACCAGTTTCACGCAGTGGTGTTACACGGTGAACTCCTGTTTTTATCACCAATGCGATTGCTGCGACCGCAGTAGAAGGCGGTTCTACTTTTTGTTAAATTTGTCTCGCAACGGAAGTTCAAAAAAGTTTCAAAAAACTAACCATGTTACACTGTATTACTTATTTTTTTCGCAGAGCCGTTGCACACAAGTTTCAGCTAAACGTTTCCACGTGTAACAGCGGCTTTACTGTCCAAATGATTTGTCGCTAAGCAATATTTTATGCTCTTTAATACGTTGCTCCTTCAATGTTTTACATTCTGTAGTTATGCACCAGTCAATTGAAACCACGACCACCCGACCCTCGGAACGTATGGCGCGTTTTTATTGTTAAAGTTCAAACGTGTATTCGGCATTTCAAACATTCATTTTAGCTATTCAAACCTTCAATTCAATAATTCAAACATTGAATTCGGCAATTCAATTCAATTAGGCGAAAGGTTAGGTTTAATGAGTGTTTAGGGTTCTCCTGTATTGGTAAAACAATGACCCGTGACTTGTGAAGGGAAGTGAATATTTGAATTGCCGAATTGAATGTTTGAATTGTCGAATTAAAAGTTTGAATGGCATGTTTGAATTATGACACTAAACCCGTCATAGGGAACTGAGCGCGGGGGGATGTAATATTTGTACTGTGTATATATATATTTTTTGCAATTTCCCTCGCTATTCGGGGGAAACTTGACTGTAACAATCCCCATTGCCATAGCCCCGGTGTGCCACTAAGATTTTGCCCAACTAATTCTTGCGCAGAGTTACAAAAGTGTAATTCCACAGCCGTGTCCCAGTTACTTCCATGCAATTGTATATATATATACAGAATAACGCCGGAGGCATAGGTTTTTTTTCGTTAAATGATCTGGCAAAAACGTAAAACAATGGCGATAAAATAATGTATCAAGCAACAAAATCAGACACTATCAAAAATACCATAAGATTCTTTGTTTGTCCCTCCAGAATTTTGCATAGAGTGATTTTACTTGACCCATGAAACAGAGAATAATAGTGATTGTGTAACACTAACTCCTAATTAGACCTATTGTTTTTCTGTTACTCAGACTATTTAACTAAAACACCTCACGATCTTTTCTAAAAATTTCTGACGTTTAGGTCTAATAACCGAAGAAAAGTATTACAATAACTGTCGTATAATTTATCTCTTCAGTTGTGTGTTCTGTTTTTGTGTCAGTTTTTTCATCCTCGATCTTGCATACACCATGTGATAGGGGCTTTTACGCACATATAGCTTGTAATATTCCACTATATATTTCACGGGTCAAGTAAAATCACTCTAAGCGTTGTTTTTATTTTCTTTTGGGACTTATAATGGTGCCTGGGGAAACTGTAAACAATGCTTATGCAACATTTTGGAGGGACAAACAAGGAGTATTATGGTATATTTGATATTGGCTAATTCAACTTTCATTTGGTATGCGTCGTTTTCTTTTTAGTTTTTTTTTTATGGAATGTAATATTGCTTTGCAATTCGAGGCACAAGCTGTTATAATACGGACATCATTGAATTCCTTCTTATAGTGGACGGAAACTGGGGAGAATGGAGTAAATGGACCACTTGCAGTAAGTCGTGTAAACATGGAAATCAGTCAAGAAACAGAAAATGCAATTCACCGGCTCCACGGTACGGAGGAATGAAATGTGAAGGAGACTCATCTGCGACAAAAATTTGCAACCAAGATGTTCCTTGTCCAGGTAAAAATAAATTTGATTGAACTTTTATTGCCTAGTTTTAATTAATTAAAGAATTATTTTTTGCAAACATTGTCTAGTTTAGCCCGCTTTTTAACAATATAACGTTTTCGTGGCTTACTACACACTTCTTTTAACGTGAAAATTAGGGAAAAAACCGTCACTCCAAAATACAAGTTCACATGATTGGCACCTTGAAGTCACTCTGAATCTAAAGAAATGGTAATGCCTCTACCATCAAAGACAATACCCTATAGCTGCATAGACAACCTAGTAATCAGGAATCCAATTTACATTTCCTTGTCCCATGTACCCAAGGAAAAGGAAGAGAGGTACTTCACAACAAAATAATTATAAATTATAAAGTGCTATATTTCTGTTCAATGAAACGATGTGTATTCATAATTTGATCAAGTGGTATGTACCATTGACTAGAGATGTTACACTCTACATGTAAGTGAATATCCAAAACACATGCACTTGATGTGGGATACATCCAATGGTTGTTAGTTTATTAAATGAATTATTAATGAGTTCGAGAACTGTGCCAACTGTCTGTCTGTCGTTGAATAGTGGTGGATATTTAACTCGCCGCTTCGCGGCTCGGTAAATATTCACCACTATTCACCACTATTCACCAATGTTTTACTGCGCGCTTATAGCAACACAATGAAAATCGTTCCTTTCTTTTCTTTTTTAGTGGATGGAAGCTGGGGAGAGTGGAGTCAGTGGAGTGTCTGCAGTAAGAGTTGTAAACAAGGAAAACATTCCAGGACACGAAAATGCAACTCACCAGCTCCACAATATGGTGGAAAGAAGTGCAAAGGAGACTCTAGTGAAACTGAGGATTGCAATAAAAATGTTCCGTGTCCAGGTAAGTCAATTGTAATTTAGGATTTCGCAATGTGAACTGCAAAAAGAGAGCAATCGTATTGTCAATTCCTATTACAATAAATAAATTGAATGTTTTCTTTGGATTATTCAAAACATGGGTTCGATGAAGGTTCCAAATGACTAATCGTAGTCCATGAAGTTGTCACGATGGTAACGAAAATTTTACAACCTTTGTGATTTCGTTTAAAACTTTGCCTTAAAGAAAGAGAGAGACTGTTTTCTTAGTTAACTAATAATTATTGGAGAAAACTTACAAAAACGCCTTCATTTTTAGTCGATGGCAACTGGGGAGAATGGAGTAAATGGACCGCTTGCAGCAAGACGTGCAAACAAGGAAAGCAGACAAGAAATAGAAAATGTAATTCACCTCTTCCACAGTATGGAGGAAAGAAATGCGTGGGAGACTCAAGTGATACGCAAATTTGCAACAACCACATTCCTTGTCCAGGTAAAGGTGGCATGATATCTCTAAACCGTGTGTACCAGGAAAGGTAGAGCAGAAAATCTGCAAGGGAAATTTACAATTTACTTTTATTCTACTTATACATTTATGGAAAGATATCCACTGACCGAAATTGGAAATTATTATACCCAAAGTAACGTTATGGTGGTCATATGCTAGTTCTATAGAAAAATGAAAAACTGAGTTGAATTCGTTCTCATGCAGAACCAAACGTTGCATGTGAAACATACCCATGCCTAGACTCAAGGTTTGATTTAGTCCAATGCGTCAACACATGCAATAACATACCATTCTTTAGTCTACGATGCTGGTTTATAAGCGAATTATTCATTTGACTCTGTTGAATTAAGGAAGCCTCCGTCTGTTGGATATCATAGAACTGATGTTTCTAATCCATGTTTTGAATCTAGTTGATGGAAACTGGGGACAATGGAGTCCATGGAGCTCCTGCAGCAAATCTTGCCGACAAGGAAAATATTCTAGAGAACGAAAATGTGATTCACCAGCTCCACAACATGGCGGAAAGAAATGCGAAGGAAAAGCAACCGAGGAAGGAGTCTGTAACAAGGATATCCCATGTCCTGGTAAACTTGAAAAGCATTCCATTTCAGTAATCCTTCCTCATCCTTATTTCTAAGTATTGTGGCGTGCCTCTGTCTATCTCCAGCACAATCGCTTTGGGGACGTAGAGACGTGTTTTCAAAATTTGCCTTATACTTTGTTTATCCAAATTTTAAAAAAGAAGAAATTAGATACAATTAATATTTCCTTGTCATTTCCAATGGCCACTGCCACTGCCACTGCCATCCCATTGACATAGCCCCTGCCTCTGTCTCTTTCAATGGCCACGTCGTTATCATTGTCATTGGTAGTGTTATTGTCATCGCCTATTACTATTCTAATGCAATAGCCAGTCGTTGCCATTTTTGGCGTAATTTCCATATTTTAACATAGTCATTACTCAATGGTTGATGTTTGCATTCTGATTGCCATTGCCATTGCCATTTTTGGTTTTAGTCGATGGAAATTGGGGAGAGTGGAGCAAATGGAGTCAATGCAGTAAGACTTGTCAACAGGGAAATCAAACACGAAAACGCGTATGCGACTCGCCGGCTCCAAACTATGGTGGGAAGAAGTGTCCTGGCTATTCCACGGAAACTCAAATTTGCAATAGAGATGTCCCTTGTCCAGGTGAGGCCGTAGAGGAATTTGTATTCCCCCTCCCCAATACAACCCCTTCTGAGAGTAAGATTCAACTACACCTGCCAAAAATCATCGATCTTGGTAATCAGTTCCTAATATATAGGAAAACAGTTTAGTAGACTTACACAATACAGCTGACTGGTGACTTGTAACCAAACCGTCCTTGCTTTACCATAGAATACTGTCTCTATAGTTACTTTGAATCTCGCATCGCATTCACGGCTGCTCCAATTTGAAAGGAACTGTAAAGACAAAGGATACTTAAGCAACTACCATTAAATAACTCTTTCATTTTTTGCTATAAGTGGATGGAAATTGGGGAAAGTGGAGTAAGTGGAGTGAGTGTAGCAAGACGTGTAAACAAGGAAAGCAATCCCGGGAACGAGAATGCAATTACCCATCTCCAAAGTATGGCGGGAAGAAATGTCAAGGACATTCAAGTCAGGAGCGAGTGTGCAATGAAAATGTTCCATGTCCAGGTACTGCAACTTGTTTTTGTAAGGGTAACAGCCCAGCCTTATTGATTGTTTTCTTTTTTCATTAGGGTCCAGTTGTTTTAAGCCCGAATAATTAAGCTAATTCTGGATTACTACGAACTTAAACTGCAGTTTATTTTCTCATGAAAAGTCTTCCCAACATTTTTAGTTAATTGTGACTTTCACTTTTAATACTTACCTTTATCAAAAAATTACGCTTTTTTTTGACGGAAAAGATGGTGTTAGCTCTGAGGAAGTTAAAATACCTCAATTTAAGTTTTGCAGAGGCTGTCGTTGTTGTTGTCTTGCCAGAGTTTAAACAATTTGTGTTTTTTTTAAGTCGACGGAAACTGGGGAGATTGGAGCAGATGGAGCACTTGCACAAAGACTTGTAAACAAGGAAAGCAATCACGAAAACGTGAATGCAACTCACCTGTCCCAAAATATGGTGGAAAGACCTGCCCAGGTGACTCAAGTGAAAGCCAGGATTGCAAAAAAGATGTCCCATGTCCAAGTGAGTTAACGAATTTAGGGGATGAACGTTTGCATTGTGCCAAGTTATTTTGACTGTGCTTCTCGACCAACTATTCGCTTTTTTGCATCTTGGAAAACGCAAAATATTCTTCCTTCCCGTCTCTTTACTGCACAAAGAAAAAAAATTAATGCACTTAGTCTAAAGATGTTTTCGTAAGTTTATGTTATATTCATTAATTACATATGGTCAACAAGATCCTCAGCCAAGAAAATAGCCACGATGTGATAATGTGATACATGTTGAAATGAAGAAAAGTAAGCATCCGAAAGTTCTCAAAGACAGGGTATTTTGAGTTTTTGCTATCGATAGTAAAGAATGGGGCAATATTCAATTTGGAGGTTACAAAAGGTTAATTAAGATCATTAAGGGAGACTGGCTAAAGGTGGTATATGTTGATCTCGTAAATAAAAAGACAAATTAAACTCCTCGATCCTATCAAAGCATCTCCGGGTCAGCACCGAAAAATGCAACTCTTCAAATTGACAAAACATTTTCCGAAACTGACGAGATGTTTAATTTAAAACGTCCAACTGAATAAAGATTTCCTCTGCTAAATTTCCTCATGTCCAGTCACCTTTGCTGTTTTCAAAATTAGTAGTATACTAGCTTTGATATTGCCAGATTACTTGAATACTTTAGACACAAAAAAGACCTTCGCCTGACGAGGGGCTCCTATTGTAAAAAGCTACATGCCCTGATTCCAAAATGACAGAAAAAAAAAAAGCCATTTCCCTTCATTTATTTGGCTTCATTTACGGATATAAGGAGGCTAAAAATTTTATTCCAACACATAAAAGGAATTTTAGTGAAACGTCATCTTTGATCAATATTCTAGTTGACGGGAACTGGGGAGACTGGAGCGAGTGGAGCGCATGCTCGAAGACTTGCAAACAGGGAAAGCAATCAAGACAGCGCCTATGTAACTACCCAGCTCCTAAGTATGGCGGGAGGAAATGTGAGGGTCAATCAAGCCAAGAACAAATCTGCAATGGAAATGTTTTTTGTCCAGGTAAACAAGGAGTTGCAAAGCCTTTGTGATACCTTTAGCATCAGTCAACAAAAAAGGATGCCTTTTGAGGTAACTTTAAAAACCTATT
>NC_090888.1:43789678-43807178 GCF_036669925.1 Montipora capricornis | reverse complement strand
TCAATAGACCTTCTGATGCTTTCAAAACGAAGAGGTACTACAAACAGAGATAGCACCAGTCTTTCCTCGTGCTTTGATGATTATCCAAGATGGCCGCCACCGGCTTGGCCTCGTCTATTGCACGTGACGAATGCATACTAAAGTTATTGCACTCTTCAGTTATAGCGTGTCTATTGGTATCTGACCCCATTCAATTAAATTCTTCACCTGCAGAAATCTCGGGCGTAGTGCGGATAACAGTGAATAACTGCTGTCTTTAAGTTGCCTCAACAAGAGATTTTAAATCCTCTTTCTAAAGGAGAATCAAGAAGCAATACGCATGTAGAATAAATATGTTATAAGGGTATCTATCCGCAACAAGCAGCAGTGATGATTTTTTCGGGCGCTTTTATTATCAACAGCATAAATTGCTCGGTGTTTCCACTAATATCAGCCGTCTCAACTATCTCAACTTCGCAGTTTGAGAAGATAGATGTTTCACATTTATCCTCTATCAGATAGAGGTACCTCCCACAGAAATGTAGCAGCATTTTTGTAACTACAAATTGTTGACTTACTAGAGAGGCGTTTACTAAGTATAGTTGTCCATCGACCTCAATTTGTTTTTCTTGCTTGTAAAAAACAGAACGTGTTTTCCTTCTTGAAACTTATAATTACCATTAATGTAAATTACATTCTTTTTTTTTTCTTTCAGGTGACATCTACGGATAATAAAGATAAAGAATGATTTAAGCAAGTATCTCCAAACGTTCAGTTGTCTTTCTTTTAAGTTTACAAGGCTACTTCAACCAAAAATGCAAATTTGGAAATTTAAAATGACGCAATTAGAGAAGCAAACGGTGAAGTATGTGCTGCTATCTCCGTTGTATTTAAGAGTTGAGTGCTTCAGTTTTATTCACACCAGAAAATTACGTCATGCCGTGTTTACTCTTCGATTTATTCTTGATTTTCTTTATGTTGTGTTCTTCCTGTTTTGCATCATTGGAGGTATTTTTGGTATATTAAAGAAATTGTATTTTAATGCGTCAACTGATGACGAAATTCAAGGAGTAAATCGTGCTTCACAAATCAATGATTGCTGTTATTTATTGAAAGATTGAGTTTTCAGTTAGTAATCTATTGTTTGTTTTGCGTTTTGCAGGTAATCAAACTGAAGTGGAAAGAGAGTTATTAAAGTCCGTCCTTACTTGAATTACCATTCTAAGATTTACTGAAATGCATCAGTTAGTTATAGTTTGAATGGGAATAAAGTTGAAGCATATTTATTTTGTGTCTGCGGAGTGTTTCTTCTCGTCCTCCAGCATAACCTATAAGCCGCTGATAGTTTCCTCAACACTTTGTGTCACTATTCCGAGTCACGTCGGAGTGATGTTGAAGTTGGGGAAAAGAGCAGTGGTTATGGCGTTTGCCCTGAGATTCCCTGATCCCGAGTTCAAGACGCTTTCTGACCACTCGTTGAATTTGTTCCTGGTAGTCCCTGGTTCAACTCTTCAGCTGCACTTGTAAATAGCCAACTAGCCTGTCTCCGGCCAGTTGGGATTTTTAACAGTTATTGCTGAATGTTCTGTTCTGTCGTGACTGTGTTTCATTGGCCCTTAAAAGCCCCTATGGGGAGTGGTCAATCAATTAAGTAGTAATATTTATGTACACTTTGTGACGTACGCTTATCATTGAAATCCGTGTGCATCTAATTAGGGGCATTTCTGGACATGCACATCTGTCAAAATAGGCTCCGCATTGTCTCCCAGTCAGGTTATAAATTTTTCAACCAACCAGGAACTACCAGAAATAAAGTCAACCACTGGTCAGAACGTGTCTTGAAGCCGGGATCCCCGAATCTCAAGGCAAGCGCCCAAACCACTGACCCGCACTTCCATCTGCTCCCCAGGCTCTTTTCCCCAATTTCAACAACTTTCAAACCTGCTCTATTAAAGGTTCAAAATGACATCTTAATGAGTATGAATAATAAGGAAGTGACACTTATCGTACTTTTGGACCTATGTTCTGCTTTTGATACCATCGAAATATCCATTCTTCTGAATATTTTGCAACAGGATTTTGGAGTCCTCAGAACTATTTTAAATTGGTTTGACTCATTTCTGTCTGGTCGCAAAAAACGTATCCTTATCGGTGATAAGACTTCTAAAGACTTTAATTTGAACTGTGGAGTACTGTTCCTCAGGGCAGCTGTTCGGGGCCTATTTTAAAAGAGGAGGAGGGGGAAGGGCGGAGGGGGGATGGTGCTCCCCCCCCCCCCCCAAAAAAAAAAAAATTACTAACGGTTTCTATCTACTATGACAAGGGCTAGAGGTTGGATTTTGCAGGTTTCTTCAATCACTCGATCACTTGAAATCAGAGTAATAAATAAATTACATCGAACCATATAACTTAGCGGATCTCAATTTAAGTGTAAGTATTCTTATGTCTCGATTGCACTGATCCTTAGCGTGGCTATCCTCCCATTTGTTCCTTTTTTTAGAAATGTGTTTTTCAGCCTTACGGTCTTGCGACAAATCAAAATTTCCTTTACTCCACGACGATAACTTTTGACAAAGGTTAAACATATCACTGGATTAGTTATGGAAGATAAGAATAGTCCCATGTAGACCATAATCCCGAACACGCCGTAAAGCCAACAAAACCTTGGATTGGGTTCAAGGTATTTCCACTCTCCTGACACTCTTAATATTGATAGCGTAGCAGAAGAAACAGAAAATGTATAAAATGCCACCACGATACAAAGGCTCATCTTTATGGCTTGCTGATTGCTTGTATCTTTTTGATACACTTTGCCAAGAACAGTCAATTGGGGTCGTCTACACAAGGTTACTCCAATAGCGCAATACAAAATTGTCATGACGATCAAAGGAGCAAATATGAAACCACCGATAAGTACAAATGACCAAACCCTATACAGAGAATAATTATTATCTCCGTCTTCTGTGCACAATGTTAGTCCATGGTACTCGTGCACCTTCACCGCGAAGAAATCTTTGGAGTTAACTACTATTGCCACAGTCCAGGTGGAAGCAATGGCAACAGCGCGAAACCTAGAGGATATCATTTTGATTTTCATCGGAAAGACCACGGCCATGAATCGATCAACAGCGATCCAAAGAAGACTTTGCACAGAAACACAGAGGGAAACGTGAAGAAGAAAGCTCCCCAATTTACACAGAACTAGTCCAGCCGTACCATGCACTTTCCACGGAAGAGGTTTGGTCGCTTCACTCGCAAGGCTAAGTGGAATTGCTACAATAGGGAAGATGAGGTCGGATACTGCCATGTTGACAATAAGGAAATTTACTGTTTTTCTAAGCTCTTTTCGTTTATAAACCACGACAATTATTAAACTATTTCCAACCAAGCTGATCAGTAAAATAAGGAGCATGAAAAACATTTTGAAGGCAGTGATGGAGCTAGGCTTATTAGAAAAATCGTAGAGGTTGCACTTGTCGCCATTTTGTAGGCTAGAAGATCCGTTGCTAAAATTTGCTGAGAACATATTTTATACTTCACAGTCGCTTTCGCACTCCTTTTGAATTGACATTCAGTTAATTTGAAACAGGTTTCAATTTCGTGAAATCTCTGTAAGATCAGGAGACTAAATCCTTGCTTGCCATGCTTGTCAAGCAAGCATATCAACTATTTTGAAAAGACCGCAACAATGATGTTGCCCACAGCTGTTTTGA
Source organism: Montipora capricornis (assembly GCF_036669925.1). NCBI lineage: Eukaryota > Metazoa > Cnidaria > Anthozoa > Scleractinia > Acroporidae > Montipora > Montipora capricornis. The sequence goes on along the minus strand of NC_090888.1, from coordinate 43,803,486 downwards.
AGTTAATTAAAAAAGAAAAAGCAAATCATCGACTGATGCTCGCTCAGCTTGCTTTTAATAAATACGTACTGAAAATGACGTATGATTGCAGCTGACCTTTTTCAATTCCCAGCCTTGGAAAAAAGTCGCATTTTAAGTCCGAACTATTTGTCATTTGCAACCGTTTTTGATGCTTTCTCTGTTTTTTTAGGCGTTTATAACCTTTACTGAAGTCTTCGTGCAAAAAAATTAAATTAATTTTCTTTCAGCTATGAGCCAATATTTGCCAAATCATTGTAAAGGAGAATTCAGACGACTATAACATTTTATTGACACGAGACCTTATTCAAAAGAAAGTTCATTCAATATCCGCTTGTTTGTCACTCCATGCAAACTTTTTTTCTTTACATACGAAACTTAAAACAAGCTTCTTAAACAAAAGTATGACTAAGGTTTTACTGTTATTAATAATATCATCGTTTTCATTTTTATTTTATTGTTTTGTTTTTGAAAAGTCCTGGAAAGCTTTGACAGGTGTCCTCCATGATTTCAAATCGAACACAGATAATTTTTTTCTGTTCAAGTTGGACCTGACATGCCGCCATGGAACAATCACAACAAATCCTCATTATAAAAACGTGTTTTGTTGACGGTAGTACACACGTTTCGGAGTTCACTTAGAATTTCAATTAAAGACATTTGTGCTGTTTGCTAAGCGGATTGTAAATTGAAAGGATCAATTTTTTTGGGATTTCATGTTGTTAATGCTTTAAGAAACGTCGCAAGGTAAAAATAAAAGGGAAGCCGGAAAAAATTGACTGAGAGGGTTTGTGTCAAATCGCATGCCCGCTTTTGAGACAGGCTAACTTTGTCAGTATCGACAGGCCTCCCAACATTCATAAATAAACAGCTCTCGACACCTCAACAAAGGGGGTGGACGCGTGGGCAAACCAACACTGACAGTTTTAGCATTGCAATTACGACAAACACCAGTCAAAATTCTGATTGTTTTTTCAAATAAAGGAGACTTGTCAGATTTTATTTCACTTCTTGGCTGTTAGCTGCAAATGTCGGGTAATTTTTCGAACGGGTAATTTCTCGAAAAAGAGAGAAGTAAGAATAAAATACGTTTTCACGGTTTTAGGACGTCGACAATTAATCAATTAATTAATTAATTAATGCAAGTAGCAACCTGGTGTATGCGATTGCCGTTCCTTGTGAAGTAAAGATCTCCGTATTGATGGGCATGCATTCGATCTGTTTTTATATGCCAGTCAAGCATTCCATACGAGCTTGCCAATCTATCAGTCCGATCAAATTGAGAGGGTCCAGAATTCCAGAAGCGATTCCTTATCATACAGAGAAGCACTACCGTGACAATATTCTAAATTGAAGTTGAAGTTACTTTGTAACTGACAGAAAGATTTGTGCGTAACGTTGTTCAACAAGATAAACGAGAGAGGTTGCAATGGCTGCCCAGCTGCCTGCTCGCAACAATTTTTTAAAGTTCGACTCATTGTGAAACAAACGAATGTTCACACTCCCAAAACTAAAAACCAAAAGGTTCCAGAAGTCGCTCTTTATACATTTTGCCACAAAGAAAGAATGTAAATTATGGTATGATCAATTTTAATATCACGAATATTTGAGTTTCATCTTCTGTTGCTTATAGCCTATGTTTGCATCTTTGCATTTTATGACATGTAATTCAGGTGAAAAACTGGAAGTGGTGTTTCAATGAACGAATTTTGTTCTTGTTCTTGTTCTTGTTCTTGTTCTTGTTCTTGTTCTTGCATTGTTCTTGTTCTTGTTCTTGTTCTTCTTCTTCTTCTTCTTCTTCTTCTTCTTCTTCTTCATCTTGTTAATATTCTCTAAAGAGAGGGCCCCCTTCTTAAATCGAAGATTCAGACTATTTGGTTAAAATAGATTGTAGTCCTCATTGATAATTTGAACACTGTTTTAGTCCAGCATTTCGTCGTTTTCCGGACTACCGGATCAATCTGACTCACTGATCAATCTCAAATTGTGCTAATGAAATCTTTAATTGCAAGGAAAAATTACATACATTGGCTTAATATCTATGGCTTTTATATTTGATGCCTCAGACGTCATTTGGCTACATGCATACACCCGCGTAGTTTGCGCTCACAGTGTTTTACTTGTTTTTCTTCAAATTATACCAGTTGAGAACGTTGACAATACGTATTTCATGCAAGAGCGCCTGTGAATTGTATACAATGTTGCTGCCTACAAATCTTACCGACGGATTTCAGAAAAACAGAACGAGACTCAAAATGATCAGAATGGCTTTCGTGTGTCAGCTTGGTCGGAAATTCATTAATAATCCTTTTAGTTTATAAAAGGAAAGAACTTAGGAAGACGGTTAATTTTTTTTATCGTTAATATGGCGGTATCTGACATGATTTTCCCTTTGCGTATATTCCAGTCATGTTGGTAAATGAAGTGACCACTTCTTTTCGATGCCAAGTTCCAGGAGCGACGTCGACCGGGTTAATTCTTTGTAAACTGCATTTTCTTCTCTGGAATATTTTCACCACTGTTTTGGTACAAAGTCTTCTCTGGATTGCTGTAGATCGATTCATGGCCGTGGTCTTTCCGATAAAAATTGAAATCGGGAATCGCTTGTTACCGACAGAACATTTTGTTCGTTTCCTGACTTGATGTGGTTTTTATCCTACTTGGGACTATCCTTATCCTCCATAACAAACCCAATTATTTGTTTAATATTTGTGGAGCGATAGTACCGTAGTGCAGTAAAATACATTTGTTTAGGCTTTAGAGCAGGGGATTAAAAAGAAGGCACGATGAAAATGGAAAAATAGCGCAAATAACCCTGCAAAACATCAGAGTAATCCCAGAGATTAAAAATAATCTTGCATTTAGTGAAGCTTCAATGGAAACAAACATTTGGGTGGTCCCAACGACTGCAGAGCCCAAAATTCCTTCCAACACATCCGGAATCCCAGGATCTTTCAAAAAGCCGTTCAACCTACAAGACACCGAACCCAAACAACCAACCACCAATGACACAATCGTAGTAAACACACGCGATGGATCTTATTGATTTCCTTTCGGCAAGAGGAAAGTAGTTAGTGAATTTCTCATCCTCTTTTGTTACCTCGTTCTTATCCCGTCCCAAGTCACTGAGAAATCGACAAACGTGTACTCCCACACTAAGTTACGCAATGCTAAGATAGTTTTATCCCACAGTTCGTTGTCATATTATTTTTCCTAATGTAAAGAATTTAATGTATTTTATTTGCATATTTTCAATCTTATTCTAGTTATTGTAATGCGCATGTGAGCATCTATATATAAAACACCCGCAATATAAGTAAGTATAAAAAAAAGTACGTCTGGACGATTAAGTTGCATCTTCTGTGTTGTATCGACACTCCTACTGATCCTACCAGATCTCAACATTCCCATCCTCCAACACCCTCACCTCAAATGAAACCTCCTTATACCACACATCAGAGCACTTCACATCATACGACAAAACTCTCAGTACACCCTGAACGGCTCCTTCAACTCGCCACTCGCCACATGCTCAACCGACTCACCTTGTCACACACTCTGCAATTTAGATCTAGTCCTCCTCAACTGTGGCCCGAAAATACCTCGCTCGCATAACAAAAACAACAACAACAACAACAACAACAACAAAAATAATAATAATAATAATAATGATGATGATGATGATGATGATAATAATATAGCCAATATGATTGATACCACCTATCAGAACATCAGAAAGCTACGTACCGGTGTATTTTCTAGAAAAACGATGCCGCAACTCGCACCGCCAACACGTCGGAGTTGCGATGTTTCGACTTAGTTGCTTTTTCACAGGAACGCGTAAAGAACTGTGAGTCCTGACTGATATATTCCCATCGGTCATCTCCATTGAAAAGATGAAAACGGGCCATTTTAAGTCGCTCAGCTATGGATTTTTAAAATACGAGTTTCTTGCTGAATACGCAAATCAAAATACGCAAACATTGCATATAGCTGGGAAATGCACTCGCGTTCATTCTATTTTCTATAAAAGATTTGTCTCCTAAGGTGATGAATTGTCAGGATTGCGTTAAAAGACAATTTCGAAAAGGCATTACGATGTATATGGCATTTACGAAAGGCAATCGCTTCACGGCCTTTTGGCTAAGATGAAGTGCCATTGGCAGACCATTGCAACCCTTTACTTTTTTCAGGATCTTATGACGCTAGCATTACACGGTTAATCCCGTTTCCGGCTCACGAGGGCGTTCTAGACCAAATTTATTTTTCATCGTAGTTTTAGTTTCAGCCTATTTTATCTCAACGTTTCGAGCAACTCTGCTGTGAATTGAGGTTCAGTTTTCGTTCATGGTGGGGACTGTACGGTAGTCTCATTTCTCCTGTGAACTGTGACCCTAGTAGGTCTTTTAGTGAGAATGCGGTGTATCAGCGATCAAGTGGTTTAGTCGCTCACCTTGCACCACGTGTACAGTCATGAGACTTGGGCGCTTCTAAAAGAGTGCATGTAATAACCATATCAGTCATTCTGCGCAGAGGCCCAGAGGATGGTTTCCGTTCTGGTTTATCTGTTGGAGTCAAGTGTACAGTCCATGGATATCTTCTCATTCTTACCCTTTCCCTAGCTCATCACAACTTAGTTTTCTTCATCCGATACTTAAAACAGACTTTCCAAGAATAACACAAAACTCACCCTTTCCACGTAGATAGGGTTCTCTTTTTATTATTCATTTTTTATCTACTTACTGATTAAGTATTAATACATACATGATGGAATCAACAATAGGACATAGGTCCCCTACGGGACGAGACCTCCGGCTTATCGTCCTTATCCGAGAAGACTACAGAGTCTAACCATTTGCAGATGTAATTACAAAAGCAGCACTTTCTCCTCAGTTATCTAAAGACCCTGAGTGTTGGTCCGGCCGGAGTTGAACTCACGACCTCCTGCGTGCCATCCCGGTGCTCAACCAACTGAGCCACCGGTACGCAGTTATTTTTCTTTGAGATGCATATTACTATTTTTTAAAGTTTCCTCACTTTGTCTTCGTGTACTATAAATCAGCTTACTCCATAGATTTCTCTCTGGTCTCATCAGTCCACTCACACACTGGATATTAAATGTAATTTGTGATAATCCTGATAAGCATAAATTGATATTTTGCCGTCACGTAGCCGAGGCCTGGTTGTGAGCGGCAGGAGCTTGGAGTGCCACGTGATCGTAGTTTGTATTTGGCGATCGTTTAGCGAGTGAGGCATTCTACGGTCAGCCTTCGCCGTGTTCACAAGTCCTGTTTCATTCTCCTTGTGGATGATGCCAAAGTTAAGGATTTCCTTTCCCAAAGCAACTGAGAGCTTTCTCTCACAGTTTAGCGCTATCGTTTCTAATTCTACTTTGGAGCTGAAAAGTTCAAGCGATTCAGTTGCCCCCGAGAACTTTGACAGGAATTGAGAGGTTCAAGAGAAATGAACCGCCATTCTTCAAAAAGTCGAGCAACGAAGACCAATTTACTGCCGGCAAATCAATTTTAGAAATGGTAGAAGATCCTGCTATTGCGTTGGAATGCACCGATTTTGTTAAAGCCAAGGAAAGTTTGGTCAAAGACAGTAGACCGGCCTGGCGTTTTCTTTGCGTGTGCCAAATCAGGCCACTGGAGAGCAGTGCATCCTTTTCTCGCTGTAACCAAATCGCAGTATCAGTGGCCTTAGGCCCGGTTCAGACGCCGATTTTTTCATGAGCCGAACTCAATTCGAATTTGGACCGACCCAAATTAACAAAAGTACGCCTGTTGATTCAGATTCGCCTAAAATCGATGTTTATTTTACAGAGGTCGCAGTACGCCTCGCATTTTCCTGCTGTCCATCCATTGCTTGCTTCATTATCTTCAAACGTTGAGCACTTATTGTAAATTGGTATTTGAAATTTAAGGCAAGTGTACTATGTGTTAGAAAAATATCATCTTCGCTGATGCTACTTTGACAAGCATAAGTAGCTCTCCACGTAGCCATTTTGAGCGAGTGACGTATACAAGCTCCAGTACGCATGCTCTCTGAGGTAAACTGCTTGCGAAATACATGTTACTTGCCGTGACTTTAACATTTTCAGTTCCCACGGCCTGCTCCCGTCTAACCGGGTACCTTGTACCTCATTCGGCAGAGCAGCGGTGATCTAACTGTAGATCTTTCAGTTTTCCAACGCTACCGTGTGTCTCATTTTATTTGCATCATTGAGTTTTCGTTTCAGGCTGACATTGCGTGAAATTCCCTCACCTTTTTCTTTCAAGACCAATACCTCAGCACTCCAATGGTCCGCACGTGTTTAATACGCGATTTTTGATTTCCTTTGTCTTGATTATTTTGCTGAACTTTTTGTGCCACGTTTATATTTATTCTGCTCTCTGTCAATTTTCAGAATTCAGGCAAAAATTGTTTGTTCTTCGATCTTTGTTCCTAACGAAAAGATATTCCTTTGGGTCCAAACTCAAGTTATCATCTAAAGTATCTTGGGATTGTTATCGATTTGTCCGTCCGCATATTTTGTGCAGCCGAGAAAAGATTGAAATTCCTGACCGATCATCTATCACGAGTCGTACCCCTGTTCGCCAGGTTTGTTAATTTTCTTTCTCTGCGTTGTAACTTCTTTTTCTTGTTAGCCGTGTCGGATCTGTATCCAGGTACTAGAAGTCCTTTCGTGCCATTAATTGAAATTTACAAGTTTTGCTATCTTGTGCATATTGACGGTAACAAGGGAAATTGTCTTCTTTGATGCCTCCAATTGTGCATGTGGCCGTTATATTTTGAGGGTAAATTTTTCATCAAAATTGCTTAGCGTCCTTGCCGTTGAGATTGCCAAGATGACGACAGTTTTTTGACGATTATATTTTGTCTGCCAACCGTCTTATGGATTCTTAGAAAGCTCAGCGTAATTCTTCATCGGCAACGTACCAGTTTTTGATGACTGTTTACATCATAGTGAACGGTGATATTTTTTCTGCCGTAGATGTTCTTTGGCGTCCGCAGACCTGTGACAGATTTGCATGTCACTTTGCATCGCTAGCTCCTTAAGTTTATTGCAAGATTATATGAGCCTGGGTCTTCCGGAGTGAACACCTTTGCTCTTGCACCCTTGCTGGGTTTGTTGTGTTTAGGTACACATAAAGTATTGATGTTCAAAAACTATGCGTTTATAGCATGGGATTCAGGCCCTTGTCGTTCAACCTCGGTGAGTTTGTTGTGTCTAGTATCGTTGTCCTTGAGCGATGCTAGATTGGGCTAGAAGTCCTTGATAGTCACCCTTATTGGGTCTTTCTTGTCTATGTAAGTACTTTTGTCCTTCTATTATCTTTTCATAGCATTTGCTTAAGGCATTTATTATTCCATTTATAGGTTCCCTACTTTAGTCTGTTATTATTTTCTGCATGCTTTTCTCCAGAGTCTGCCATTGTTCATGCTGCAGTCCATTTATCCATTTACCTTTTCGTTTTTTTTTTTTCGTTGTCATTATTATTATTATTTTGCCGTGTGTTATTTTACCCCATTTCGTTTCTTTAGTCATTTTTCACACAGAGTTCTGGTCGACATCTCTGCAGTTTTCCCAAGAAGTCGTTTCCATCACTGAAGAGCTTGACTGGCAGTTCTCGCCTCTAGTGAAACAGGGGCATCTCTGCTTTATCCTAGTGTTCTCAATGGATGGAAGTCATTGGCCGTGGAAGTCTTTAATACCTTTCCTTTTCCACTCAGTATTTGTTGGATTCATGATCCAAATCGGTTTCAACCATCCTTTGTGCTTACTATACTTTCAAATGGCTCCACGATTTGGCCGCAGTTTGTTCTCCAATCAGGGAATGTTCGCCTTGCAGCCTCTCCCGTCATGAAAACATCGAAAGAAATCGCTTAACGCAGATCTTTCAAGGAAGTTATCGTAAAGAGCTCATATGAGTGGCCTACTTCTATTGCATCATTAAGCTATGTTTTGATTTTCGGTTGTCCTTTAGTAGGACTAAGAATGTCAAGTTTTCACGATGCATGCGCTTATTTCCATTTTCATTGAAATGTGATAAGTTGACATGCTAAGGAAAGGCAGTCAGTTGTAATTTTTTTTTTTATTCCGACGCGGTTATATTTTTAGGCCTTCTTCTGCCCCTCCTAGTCGTACGCGTTTGTTTTCACTTTATACGCCTATGAGCTATTCCACTTACAGCGACTTTTTCAAGAAGTCTTTCCATGGTATTGTTCCCGATATTGTTTAATTTAGTACTCACTCACCTAGTGGAGCTATATCAGCCCCTGATCCTGCAGTCCCTGACAGAAAACGTCTACGACACGACCGTTGGGCCTCAGTAAGTGCCATTAATACCTATGTCAGACACTCTTTGGAGAGTTTATTAGAGGTCTCAAATTCACTTTCTCCTTCACTCAAGCCCTTTCTTTTAGTTTTACGGAGGGCTTGGCTGTGTTTTATGCCTTCGTTAGGCGGTATACGATAGCGTTCATTAACATTGTATGAAGTGTCTTTCAAATAGAATGCCATAGAATCCCAAGGGTCGCACCACTGCCTTGGTCGGGAGTACACGTCCCCGCCTTTTCCCACCTGCTGTTCTTTTTTTAGGGGTTCTCGTGTCCGGCTCAGGTGTATTGCTTTTCTCTTTGTTTTAGAATTGATGTATTAATATTTTTGTACCTATTCCAATGCTTAATAAACTGCACGATGGCTTGGCTGGCCAACGCGCCCACATATCACCTAGCTTGAGTGTCCGGTTGAGTAGTAATGGCAAAATAGGGTGGATCTTTCGACTGTATAAATTAACCGTGACTTAGATATTTGTTGGGTCACGAGATCCAGTCATCCGCCATATAGTAAATGAACCCCTTCGCGGCTGGTATGTCAGCTGATAATGATAATATGAAATTTTCAGAACAATCTCTCAGCCAAGGACATTATCAGCCATCATACCAGCAAGCCAGAAAGGGGTTTATTTATTTTATAACCCTCCCATTAATTTTTATATCGCGGAAAAAAACCGCTCGTATAATGTCGGTGTTGATTTGATGGCGTTCCTTGCTTTTTTTTTTTTTTCGATTCACTGTTCAAAATTTGACTAGAAAGAAAGCGTGTCGGTCTCAGGAAAAAAATCAAATCATTTTCATTATCACTGCAAATCGAAAACTCGAAAAAAAAAGGCGCTTTTTTTGCCTGAAGAAAAACCGTTTGGTTTACTTTATACTCATAAGAAAAAAGGCAAATGAATGTTTTAAATTTTCTGCTCAAGAAAATGACTCAGGATTAAATCTGTAAAGTCTGCTAAGGACTTTGTTCACATGTTCAAAGACGTTGAAAGCATATTTTGTTGACTTCTTTGCATTTTCCGGAACAGCATTGCAACCATCTTTTTAATGTCACTAGACTCCAGAAAACGAGTTTGTTTTTCTTCGCTGTACATCGTATCTTCACCGGAGCAATGGAACCTTGCCAAACAGCTGTCTGGAAAAAGGAGCAGGAGGGGAAGGGGAGGCGGAGGGGGAGGGATGGTGGCCCACCCCATGCCCAACTTCACTAAACGTTTTTTCTAACTACGATGACAAGGACTAGAGGCTGGATTTTTGCATGATTCTTTAATCGCTCGATCAGTTGAAATCAGAGAAAGAAATAATTACATCGAACCATATAGCTGAGCGGATCTCAATTTAAGTGTAAGTATTCTTATGTCTCGATTGCACTGATCCTCAGCGTGGCTATCCTCCCATTTGTTCCTTTTTTCAGCAATGTGTTTTTGATCCTTACGGTCTTGCGACAAATCAAAATTTCCTTTACTCCACGACGATAACTTTTGACAAAGGTTAAACATATCACTGGATTAGTTATGGAAGATAAGAATAGTGCTATGTAGACCATAAACCCGGACACACCGTAAAGCCAACAAAACCTTGGATTGGATTCAAGGTATTTCCACTCTCCTGACGCTCTTAATATTGATAGCGTAGCAAAAGAAGCAGAAAATATACAAAATACCACCACTATACAAAGGCTCATCTTTATGGCTTGCTGATTGCTTGTATTCTTTTGATATACTTTGCCAAGAACAGTCAATTTGCGTCGTCTACACAAGGTTACTCCAATAGCACCATACAAAACTGTCATAACGATGAAAGGAGCAAAGATGAAACCCCCGATAAGAACAAATGACCAAACCCTATACAGAGAATAATTATTATCTGTGTCCTCTAAGCAAAAAGTTGTTCCATTGTACTCCTCCAGCTTGACCGTGAAGAAATCTTTGAGGCTACCTACCATCGCCACAGTCCAGGTGGAAGCAATTGCAGTGGTGCGAAACCTCGCTGAAATGATTTTAATTTTCATTGGAAAGACCACGGCCATGAATCGATCAATAGCGATCCAAAGAAGACTTTGCACAGAAGCACCGAGGGAAACATTCATGAGAAAGAACTGTAATTTACACAGAACTAGTCCAGCCGTTCCATTCACTTTCCACTGAAGAGATTTGGTGGCTTCACTCGTAAGGCTAAGTGGAATTGCTATAGTAGGGAAGATGAGGTCGGATACTGCCATGTTGACAATAAGGAAATTTACTGTTTTTCTAAGTTCTTTTCGTTTATAAACCACGAGAATTATTAAAGTATTTCCAACCAAGCTGATCAGTAAAATTAGGGACATGAAAAACATTTTGAAGGCAGTGATGGAGCTAGGATGATTAAAGTAATCGTAGAGGTTGCACTTGCCGCCATTTTGTGGGTTAGAAGATCCGTTGGTAAAATTTGCGGAGATCATATTGTATACTTCACAGTCGCTTTCGCACTCCTTCTGAATTGATATTCTGTTAATTTGAAACAGGTTTCAATTTCGTGAAATCTCTGTAAGATCAAAAGACTAGATCCTTGCTTGCCATGCTTGCCAAGCAGGCATATCAACTATTTTAAAAAGACGGTAACATTGATGTTGCCCACAGCTGTTTTTGCAGTTAATAAGAAAAAAAAATCAAATCATTCAGTGATGCCTACCGGGCATAATTATCTACTGAAAATGAAGTAGCTGACCTTTTTCAGGCTAGACTTGGAAAAAAGTCGCATTTTAAGTCCGAACTATAATTCATTTGGAACCGTTTGTAATGCTTTCCCTGTTATTATTATTATTTTTTTTTTTTAGCGTTTATAACCTGTACTGAATCTTCCGTGAAAAAAAATTAAATTACTTTCTTTCAGCTATGAGCCAATATTTGCCAGATCATTGTGAAGGATAATTCAGACGACTATAACAGTTTATTGACACGAGACCTTAGTCAAAAGAAAGTTCATTCAATCTCCGCTTGTTTGTCAGTCCATGCAAACTTCTTTTCTTTAGATACGAAAATTAATAAACCAGGCTAGCTCCTTAAACAAAAGTATGACTAAGGTTTTACTGTTATTAATAATATCATCGTTTTCATTTTTATTTTATTGTTTTGCTTTTGAAAAGTCCTGGAAAGCTTTGACAGGTGTCTCCCATCATTTCAAATCGAACACAGATAATTTTTTTTCAGTTCACTAGTTGGGACTGACGTGCAGCCATGGAACAATGATTATCCCAATAAATCCTCATTATAAAAATGTATTTTGTTGACAGTTAGTACACACGTTTCGGTGTTCATTTCGAGTTTTAAAGACATTTGTAATATCATAATAATAATATCATCGTTTCCATTTTTTTTTATTGTTTTGCTTTTGAAAAGTCCTGGAAAGCTTTGACAGGTGTCTCCCATCATTTCAAATCGAACACAGATAATTTTTTTTAGTTCACTAGTTGGGACTGACGTGCAGCCATGGAACAATGATTATCCCAATAAATCCTCATTATAAAAATGTATTTTGTTGACGGTTAGTACACACGTTTCGGTGTTCATTTCGAGTTTTAAAGACATTTGTGGTGTTTGCTTAGCGGACTGTAAATTGAAAGCATGATTTTTTCGGGATTTCATGTAGTTACTGCTTTAAGTAACGTCGCAAGGTAAAATTAAAAGGGAAGCCGGACAGAAATTGACTGAGAGGGTTCGTGTCAAATCGCATGCCCGCTTTTGAGACAGGCTAACTTTGTTAGTATCGACAGGCCTCCCAACATTTATAAAATAAACAGCTCTCGACACCCCAAGAAAGTGGGCTGGATGCTTGCGCGAACCAACACAGACGGTTTTAGCATTGCATTTACGCTTTACGGCAAACACCAGCCAAAATTGTTTTTTTTTTTTTTTTCAGATAAAAGAGACTTGTCAGATGTAATTTATCTCACCTCCTGGCTGTTAGCTGCAAATGAAGGGGAATTTCTCGAAAGAGAGAGACAAGTAAGAATAAAATGCGTTTTCACGGTTTTAGGACGTCGACAATTATTTAATTAATGCAAGCAGCAACCTGATGTATGCGGTTGCCTTTCCTCGTGAAGTAAAGATCATCGTATTGATGGGCATGCATTCGCTCTGTTTTTATATGCCAGTCTATGTGTCCGATCAAATTGAGAGGGTCCAGAAGTCCAGAAGCGAGCCATTATCATACAGAGCCAGTGAGCACTGCAATACTCTAAACTGAAGTTGAAGTTACTTTTAAACTGACGGAAAGATTTGTGCGTAACGTTGTTCAACAAGATCAACGAGAGAGGTTGCAATGGCTGCCCTGATGCCTGCTCGCAACAGTTTTTTTTAAAGCTAGACTCATTGTTAAATAAACGAATGTTCACACTCCCAAAAGGTTCCAGACGTCGCTCACTATACATTTTGCTACAAAGAAAGAATGTAAACAAGAGGTTCTAAGTAGCCTATACTCATGCGTTGGCAGTAAAAGGATAATAATAATAATAATAATAATAATAATAATAATAATAATAATAATTATCCATAAAGCAAGTATTAAGAAACGCAAAAATGAAGTCATGAAACAGCCATGGATCGGAAAGTTTGTGACTCAACACTGGCAGGATCCAGAAGTATCAGCCCATTCATACGACATCTTTAGACAATGGAAGAACATCCCGGATATAGTCCTGTCAGTAGATACAAGCATTAGACAGCAACTCCTTAACACAAAGATCTATGGATCACAAAAGTTACACGAACAAGTAGACGTCTTGTCCTGCCGACTCTGTTTTAAAGATCAAGAGACAGTATCACACGTTCTGTGTGGCTGTTCTCACATAGCACAGTCACTGTATAAAGCACGACACGACAGAATGCTACGCACCGTTTACCATGCTTTACTGGAAAGATACAAATTTGAAGAATCTGAGTATTCTAACCCGTGGTACAAGCAATCTTATCCGCAACCAAGCCAAGAGAATAACGAGGCAAAGATCTTGTGGGACATACCCTGAAAATTGGAAAAATGTCCAATGAATGGCACACATGGACCGGATATCAGTGTATTGGACAAAAATAATAAAGAATGAATCATTATAGAAGGAACAATATGCAACCCAGGATCAATCACGATGAGAACTAAACACAAGAAAGATTTAAAACTAGGTATTAAGAACTTATACCCAGGTCATAAAGTAAAGCTCATTACAGTAATCTTTGATTTTCTCGCAGTTTACTACAAGGATTTTGAAGAAGAACTTACCAGCATATTGGATAACAACTTAGCAAAGCCAACTATTGAACGCTCGCAAAAGTGGATCATCTCCCAAAACTGTGAAATAGTAAAAAGGTTTCCCTCATAAACTGATTTTGGTTAAAGCCGTTTATAGATGATGAAGATGTATATAGTATCTTATTTGCATTGTTTTTTAAATTTCTTTTTCTTTTTTATCGTTTATA
>NC_090888.1:43762178-43779678 GCF_036669925.1 Montipora capricornis | reverse complement strand
CTAGGATGATTAAAGTAATCGTAGAGGTTGCACTTGCCGCCATTTTGTGGGTTAGAAGATCCGTTGGTAAAATTTGCGGAAATCATATTTTACAATTCACAATTGATTTCGCACTCCTTTTGAATTGATATTCTGTTAATTTGAAACAGTTTTCAATTTTGTGAAATCTCTGTCAGATCAAAAGACTAAATCCTTGCTTGCCATGCTTGTCAAACTGGCATATCAACTATTTTGAACAGACGGTAACATTGATGTTGCCCACAGCTGTTTTTGAGTTAATTTTAAAAAAAAGCAAATCATCGAGTATGTACTGAAAATGAATTATGATTGTAGCTGACCTTTTTCTGTATCCAGACTTGAAAAAACCTGTGGCATTTTAAGCCCGAACTATAATTCATTTGCAACCGTTTGTAATGCTTTCTCTGTTTTTTTTTTAGCGTTTATAACCTGCACTGAATCTTCTGTGCAAAAAATTAAATTACTTTCTTTCAGCTATGAGCCAATATTTGCCAGATCATTGTGAAGGATAATTCAGACGACTATAACATTTTATTGATACTAGACCTTCGTCAAAAGAAAGTTCATTCAATCTCCGCTTGTTTGTCAGTCCATGCAAACTTTTTTTTTTAGATGCGAAAGTTACATAAGTAGCTCTCCACGTAGCCATTTTGAGCGAGTGACGTATACAAGCTCCAGTACGCATGCTCTCTGAGGTAAACTGCTTGCGAAATACATGTTACTTGCCGTGACTTTAACATTTTCAGTTCCCACGGCCTGCTCCCGTCTAACCGGGTACCTTGTAGCTGAGTCGGCAGAGCAGCGGTGATCTAAATGTAGATCTTTCAGTTTTCCAACGCTACCGTGTGTCTCATTAAGTTTTCGTTTTAGGCTGACATTGCGTGAAATTCCCTCACCTTTTCTTTCAAGACCAATACCTCGGCACTCCAATGGTCCGCACGTGTTTAATACGCGATTATTGACTTCCTTTGTCTTGATTATTTTGCTGAACTTTTTGTGCCACGTTTATATTTATTCCGCTCTCTGTCAATTTTCAGAATTCAGGCAAAAATTGTTTGTTCTTCGATCTTTGTTCCTAACGAATAGATATCCCTTTGGGTCCAAACTCAAGTTATCATCTAAAGTATCTTGGGATTGTTATCGATCTGTCCGTCCGCATATTTTGTGCAGCCGAGAAAAGATTGAAATTCCTGACCGATCATCTATCACGAATCGTACCCCTGTTCGCCAGGTTTGTTAATTTGCTTTCTCTGCATTGTAACTTATTTTGCTTGTTAGCCGTGTCAGATCTGTATCCAGGTACTAGAAGTCCTTTCGTGCCATTAATTGAAATTTACAAGTTTTGCTATCTTGTGCATATTGACGGTTTTCCCTTGTGGAAATTGTCTTCTTAGATGCCTCCAATTGTGCATGTAGCCGTTATATTTTGAGGGTGAATTTTTTACCAAAATTGCTTAGCGTCCTTGCCGTTGAGATTGCCAAGGTGACGACAGTTTTTTGACGATTATATTTTGTCTGCCAACCGTCTTATGGTTTCTTAGAAAGTGCAGCGTAATTCGTCATCGGCAACGTACCAGTTTTTGATGACTGTTTACATAGTGAACTTTTCTGCCGTAGATGTTCTTTGGCGTCCGCAGACCTGTGACAGATTTGCATGTCACTTTGCATCGCTAGCTCCTTAAGTTTATTGCAAGATTATATGAGCCTGGGTCTTCCGGAGTGAACACCTTTGCTCTTGCACCCTTGCTGGGTTTGTTGTGTTTAGGTACACATAAAGTATTGATGTTCAAAAACTATGCGTTTATAGCATGGGATTCAGGCCCTTGTCGTTCAACCTCGGTGAGTTTGTTGTGTCTAGTATCGTTGTCCTTGAGCGATGCTAGATTGGGCTAGAAGTCCTTGATAGTCACCCTTATTGGGTCTTTCTTGTCTATGTAAGTACTTTTGTCCTTCTATTATCTTTTCATAGCATTTGCTTAAGGCATTTATTATTCCATTTATAGGTTCCCTACTTTAGTCTGTTATTATTTTCTGTATACTTTTCTCCAGAGTCTGCCATTGTTCATGCTGCAGTCCATTTATCCATTTACCTTTTGTTTTTTTTTTTCGTTGTCATTATTATTATTATTTTGCCGTGTGTTATTTTACCCCTTTTCGTTTCTTTAGTCATTTTTCACACAGAGTTCTGGTCGACATCTCTGCAGTTTTCCCAAGAAGTCGTTTCCATGACTGAAGAGCTTGACTGGCAGTTCTCGCCTCTAGTGAAACAGGGGCATCCCTGCTTTATCCTAGTGTTCTCAATGGATGGAAGTCTTTGATACCGTTCCTTTTCCACTCAGTATTTGTTGGATTCATGATCCAAATCGGTTTCAACCATCCTTTGTGCTTACTATACTCTCAAGTGGCTCCACGATTTGGCCGTAGTCTGTTCTCCAATCAGGGAATGTTCGCCTTGCAGCCTCTCCCGTCATGAAGACATCGAAAGAAATCGCTTAACGCAGATCTTTCAAGGAAGTTATCGTAAAGAGCCCATATGAGCGATTTACTTCTATTGCATCATTAAGCTATGTTTGTTTTAAAGTCTTTCAGTTTCTTCGCTTTTCAGTTGTCCTTTAGTAGGACTAAGAATGTCAGGTTTTCATGATGCATGAGCTTATTTCCATTTTCATTGAAATGCGCTAAGTTGACATGCTAAGGAAAGGCAGTCAGTTATAAGTTTTTTTTTATTCCGCCTTTGAGCCTTTTTATTACGCCTATGAGCTATTCCACTTACAGCGACTCTTTCAAGAAGTCTTTCCATGGTATTGTTCCCGATATTGTTTATTTTAGTACTCACTCAACTGGTGGAGCTATATCAGCCCCTGATCCTGCAGTCCCTGACAAAAAACGTCTACGACACGACCGTTGGGCCTCAGTAAGTGCCATTAATACCTATGTCAGACACTCTTTGGAGAGTATATTAGAGGTCTCAAATTCACTTACTCCTTCACTCAAGCCCTTTCTTTCAGTTTTACGGAGGGCTTGGCTGTGTTTTATACCTTCGTTAGGCGGTATACGATAGCGTTCATTTACATTGTAAGTAGTGTCTTTCAAATAGAATACCCTAGAACACCGCGGGTCGCACCACTGCCTTGGTCGGAAGTACACGTTTCCCGCTTTTTTCCACTTGAAGTTCTTTTTTTAGGGGTTTTCGTGTCCGGCTCAGGTGTATTGCTTTTCTCTTTATTTTAGAATTGATGTATTAATATTTTTGTACCTATTCCAATGCTTAATAAACTGCACGATGGCTTAGCTGGCCAACGTGCCCACATATCACCTAGCTTGAGTGTCCGGTTGAGTAGTATTGGCAAAATAGGGTGGATCTTTCGACTGTATAAATTAACCGTGACTGAGATATTTGTTGGGTCACGAGATCTACTCACCCGCCATATAGTAAATGAACCCCTTCGCGGCTGGTATGTCGCCTGATAATGGTAATATGAAATTTTCAGGACACTTTTTTGTCTAAAGAAAAAAAATTCAACCGTGAAAGACAGAATGTGGAAAGTTTGGATGCCGGTTTGGATGACAGTGTTTTCAAATGCTGCTGTTTTTCACCCTTTTAAACTGTTGGTTTATTTTATACGCATAAGAAAAAGGCAAATGAATGTTTAAATTCCCTGCTCAAGAAAATGACTTAGGATTAAATCTCTAAAGTCTGCTAAGGACTTTCTCCCCACGCCATGCCCAACTTCACTAAACGTTTTTTTTTTAACTATGACAAGGACAAGAGGGTGGATTTTGCATGATTCGTTAATCGCTCGATCAGTTAAAATCAGAGAAATCAATAAATTACATCGAACCATATAGCTTAGCGGATCTCAATTTAAGTGTAAGTATTCTTATGTCTTGATTGCACTGATCCTTAGCGTGGCTATCCTCCCATTTCTTCCTTTTTTCGTCAATGTGTTTTTCATCCTTACGGTCTTGCGACAAATCAAAACTTCCTTTACTCCACGACGATAACTTTTGACAAAGGTTAAATATATCACTGGATTAGTTATGGAAGATAAGAATAGTCCCATGTAGACCATAAACCCGAACACGCTGTAAAGCCAACAAAACCTTGGATTGGATTCAAGGTATTTCCACTCTCCTGACGCTCTTAATATTGATACTGAAGCAAAAGAAGCAGAAAATATATAGAATACCACCACGATACAAAGGCTCATCTTTATGGCTTGCTGATTGCTTGTATTCTTTTGATATACTTTGCCAAGAACAGTCAATTTGCGTCGTCTACACAAAGTTACTCCAATAGCACAATACAAAATTGTCATGACGATCAAAGGAGCAAAGATGAAACCCCCGATAAGTACGAATGACCAAACCCTATACAGAGAATAATTATCATCTCTGTCCTCTGTGCACAATGTTAGTCCATTGTACTCCTGCACATTCACCGCGAAGAAATCTTTGGAGTTAACTGCTATTGCCACAGTCCAGGTGGAAGCAATGGCAATAGCGCGAAACCTAGAGGATATCATTTTGATTTTCATCGGGAAGACCACGGCCATGAATCGATCAATAGCGATCCAGAGAAGACTTTGCACAGAAACATAGAGGGAAACATTAAGGAGAAAGTTCAGCAATTTACACAGAACTAGTCCAGCCTTTCCATGCACTTTCCATTGAAGAGATTTTGTCGCTTCACCGGCAAGGTGAACTGGAATTTGTACAATAGGGTAGATGAGGTCGGATACTGCCATGTTGACGATAAGGAAATTTACTGTTTTTCTAAGCTCTTTTCGTTTATAAACCACGACAATTATTAAAGTATTTCCAACCAAGCTGCTCACTAAAATGATGGACAAGAAAAACATTTTGAAGGCAGTGATGGAGCTAGGATGATTAAAGTAATCGTAGAAGTTACACTTGCCGCCATTTTGTGGGTTAGAAGATCCGTTGGTAAAATTTGCGGACATCATATTTTACAATTCACAATTGATTCCTCACTCCTTTTGAATTGATATTCTGTTAATTTGAAACAGTTTTCAATTTTGTGAAATCTCTGTAAGATCAGAAGAATAAATCCTTGCTTGCCACGCTTGTCAAACAGGCCTATCAACTATTTTGAACAGACGGTAACATTGATGTTGCCCACAGCTGTTTTTGAGTTAATTATAAGAAAAAAAGCAAATCATCGAGTATGTACTGAAAATGAATTATGATTGTAGCTGACCTTTTTCAGTATCCGGACTTGGAAAAAGTCGTATTTTAAGCCCGAACTATAATTCATTTGCATCCATTTGTAATGCTTTCTCTGTTTTTATTTTTCTTTTAGCGTTTATAACCTGTACTCAATCTTCCGTGCAAAAAATTAAATTAATTTCTTTCAGCTATGAGCCAATATTTGTCAGATCATTGTGAAGGATAATTCAGACGACTATAACATTTTATTGACACGAGACCTTCGTCAAAAGAAAGTTCATTCAATCTCCACTTGTTTGTCAGTCCATGCAAACTTCTTTTCTTAAGCTACAAAAATTAAACCAGGCTAGCTCATTAAACAAAAGTATGAATAAGGTTTTACTGTTATTTATAATATCATCGTTTTCATTTTTTTTTTTCTTTTGCTTTTGAAAAGTCCCGGAAAGCTTTGACAGGTGTCTCCCATCATTTTAAATTGAACACAGATAATTTTTTCAGTTCACTAATTGGGACTGACGTGCAGCCATGGAACAATGATTATCCCAATAAATCCTCATTATAAAGATGTATTTTGTTGACGGTTAGTACACACGTTTCAGAGTACATTTCGCTTTTTAAAGACGTTTGTGGTGTTGGCTAAGCGGATTGTAAATTGAAAGCATGATGTTTTCGTGATTTCATGTAGTTCCTGCTTTAAGTAACGTCGCAAGGTAAAAATAAAAGGGAAGCCGGACAAAAATTGACTGAGAGGGTTCGGGTCAAATCGCATGCCCGCTTTTGAGACAGGCTAACTTTGTTAGTACCGACAGGCCTCCCAACATTCATAAAATAAACAGCTCTCGACACCTCAAGAAAGTGGGCTGGATGCGTGGGCAAACCAACACAGACGGTTTTAGCATCGCATTTACGGCAAACACCAGCCAAAATTCTTTTTTTTTTTTTTTTTTTTTTTTTTCAGATAAAAGAGACTCGTCAGATTTAATTTATCTCACCTCTTGGCTGTTAGCTGCAAATGAAGGCTAATTTCTCGAAAGAGAGAGCCAAGTAAGAATAAAATGCGTTTTCACAGTTTTAGGACGTCGGCAATTATTTCATTAATGCAAGCAGCAACTTGATGTATGCGGTTGCCGTTCCTCGTGAAGTAAAGATCTTCGTACTGATGGGCATGCATTCGCTCTGTTTTTATATGCCAGTCTATCTGTCCGATCAAATTGAGAGGGTCCAGAAGTCCAGAAGCGAGTCATTATCATACAGAGCCGGTGAGCACTGCAATACTCTAGACTGAAGTTGAAGTTACTTTTAAACTGACGGAAAGATTTGTGCGTAACGTTGTTCAACAAGATCAACGAGAGAGGTTGCAATGGCTGCCCTGATGCCTGCTCGCAACAGTTTTTTTTTAAAGCTAGACTCATTGTTAAATAAAGGAATGTTCACACTCCCAAAAGGTTCAAGACCTCGCTTACTATAACATTTTGCTACAAAGAAAGAATTGTAAATTATGGTATGATCAATTTTAATATCACGAATATTTGAGTTATATTCTATGTGGCTTATAGCTTTTTTTTGCATCTTTGCATTTTATCACATGTAATTCAGCTGAAAAGCTGGAAGTGGTGTTTTAATAAAGGAATTTTCTTCTTCTTCTTCTTCTTCTTCTTCTTCTTCCTCTTCTTCATCTTGTAAATCTTCTCAAAAGAGAGGGCTCCCTGCTTAAATGGAAGATTCAGACTATTTGGTTAAAATCGACTGTAGTCCTCATTGATATTTTGAACATTTTAGTCCAGCATTTGGTTGTTTTCCGGACTACCGATCAAACTCACTGATCACTCTCAAATTGTGCTAATACATTTTTTCAATGAATAGAAGTTCACTTGCATCAAGTTCAGTTATCATATTTGTGAAAAAGCACTGCAATCGAATTGGTCTAGGTCAGCAATTTTAGGCAATTTCAGCACTGATCGAATGGTCATAGAATAACTAAAAAAAACTGTTCAAAACTATAGAATAACACTAAAAAACCACAGGGAAGACAAGAAGGGACATAACTGACAAACTGGAGATGATTGAAATGGATTGAATTTGGGTAAATTTGAAAAACGTCGGCCCACCTTTTTTCAAATTTATATCAGTCTATATCAAAATGTCATTTGTACAGCTGGAAAATCATTCTCAGTTGTTATGTGGGAGTGATTTTGCAAATGAAGGACTCTTGCTCTGCCAATTTGACGTTTAGAGCTCATTTAACAAAATTAAACAAAATTACCTAAAATAGCGTCACCTAGCCCCTTTAAGTACGCGCTGTAAAGAAAAGGCGCTGATCCAGTTAAAGGAGTAGTTAATTGCAAGGAAAATTACATAAAACTTTTTTCCATTATATTAGCATTTATGTTGAAACCACGAATTTCAACCGAAAATTCTTTTCAGCAGTATGATTCAAGTGTAAGCACTTTTTTTTCAAACTCTTAGTTCACAAAGCCCTGTGTTACAAAAGTACTGAAACTCGGCTGAAGACTATTAATTCTAGGAAGATAATATTTGTTACAAAACTCAGAACCTATTGCAGGCCTTTCCATCCTTCAATATCTGAAACTTGAATCAAACTAATAATTCAGGTCAGCATTTGTTATAAGCACTTTGTCTTGTCTTGTCAATACATTGGCTTAATATCTATGGCTTCTATATTTGAGGCTTCAGAGGTGGCATCAATTGGCTACATACACCCACATAGTTTGCGCTCACAGTGTTTTTCTTCTTTTTCTTCAAATTATACCAGTTGGAGAACGTTGACGATACTTTTTTTCATGCAAGAGCGCCTATGAATTGTATAGGAGGTTTTTACGTGACGTCATCGCCGCCATTTTGGTGGACGAAAACAAAGATTTGTTCGTCTACCAGAAGTCGTACATTTCTATATTGTTATTGGTGTCCCTAGAGGTTGGTTGAAAACGTCCTATACATTAGTTGCGGTTACACTCGCCTTCTTCCCGAGGTAACCCTGTGGGTAATTGCCTCGGGCTCTGATCGGTTTGGGTTTCCGATCAGGTTTAGTCCTTTGGTTACATTGCAAATAATTACCCAAGGTCAACTTTTGATCTGGCAGTATTTGGGTTTAAAAGTGTGGAAGGGCCTGCACGACTCCTGCAGTTCGCAAATAGATTGCTCTTTCAGCCTTTATAGTTTAGCTCTTACAAGAGTGTCTTTTAGGGATTTTCCGTGACGATATGAAATGAGGGGCGGCTCCTTGAATATATTTCATAATAGCGTTTAAAAGTGTTGACGGACCTGCACGACTACTGCAGTTCGCAAAAAAAACAAAACAAAACTTTGCCGCACTAAAAGAAATCGAATTAATGGGTATTTAGAGCAAAGACAAGTAAAATATACTTACTTTGAACCTCGAAAGTTGGCCATGTTTGATACCACGTGTAATGAATTTGGTACGTGCCAGGATATTTGCCACAATTTCAGCGCAACACCACAAAAATGTGCCCAGCATGTGCTGCGGTTTCCGGAATTAAATTTTTCTTCCACCCGATTGGTTGAACTACTCTTGTGGTTAGATAAACCATAGTTAGTAGAGGAGATAAACCAAGACTAAACCCTACGACTTGGTTCGGGAAACGTCATGGATAATTCTTTTGTTCTTTTTGATGTATCCATAGTGATTCCCCATGGGCAGTATCACTGTGGGAATAGAGGTTACACACAAAACACAAACTTCCAATGGGTAAAGTCTCACTTTCCCGTGGGTAAAAGGTCTGTTGGAACCGCAACTAATGTTGCCTACAAATTCTACCAACGGATTTCCGAAAAAACAGAACGAGACTTGTAATGTACAGGAATATTTTACCAAGAAGCCTATTTCCGTCAAAATGATCAGAATGGCTTTCTTGTCCATCATTTTACTAGTCAGCTTGGGAACGTGCGGCCAGCCAGGGTATGTTTTTCGGGATTTTTGTCTTGAACAGGGTATCGAATTTATCATTTTTTGTCTTAATCAGGGTATCGATTTATCAAATTTTGTCTTAAACGGGGTTAAATGTCTTAAACAGGGTATCAAAAATCAGAATTCCGTCTTAAACAGGGTAGGAAAATCAGCGATATTTGTCTTAAACAGGGTCAGGGTATGAGGGGCCGCGCCGCACCTCTCCACCCAGGGATATATCGAGTCCCTCCCCCTCCCCCTTCGGTCGGAAATACACTAATAATCCTTGTAGTTTATAAAAAGAAAGAACTTAGGAAGACAGTTAATTTTTTTAACGTTAATATGGCGGTATCTGACATGATTTTCCCTTTGACGTATATTCCAGTTATGTTGGTAAGTGAAGCGACCAATTCTTTTCGATGCCAAGTTCCAGGAGCCGACTGGGTTAATTCTTTGTATACTGCATTTTCTTCTCTGGAAAAATTCCACCACTGTTTCAGTACAAAGTCTTCTCTGGATTGCTGTAGGTCGATTCATGGCCGTGGTCTTTCCGATAAAAATTAAGATCATATCATCGAAGTTTCGCGCTATTGTCATTGCCTCAACCTGGATTGTGGAAGTAGTCATCAATTTTAAAGATTTTTAAAGTTTTGTCTGGACGATTATGTTGCATCTTCTGTGTTGTCTCGACACTCTTGCAGATTCCACCAGATCTCAACATTCCCATTCTCCAACACCCTCACCTCAAATGAAATCTCCTTATACCACACATCAGAACACTTCACATCATACTTCCGACAAAACTCTCAGTACACCTTGAACGGCTCCTTCAATGTTCCCTCTTCGCCAAACCAGTGCAACCACTCGCCACATGCTCAACCGACTGCCCTTGTAACACACTCTGCACTTTAGATCTAGTCCTCCTCAACTGTGGCCCGAAAATACCTCGCTCGCATAACGACAACAACAACAACAACAACAACAACAATAATGATGATGATGATGATGATCTGCCAACACGTCGGAGTTGCGATGTTTCAACTTAGTTGCTTTTCACAGGAAAGCGTAAAGAACTGTGAGCCCCAACCGATATATTCCCATCGGTCATCGCCATTGATAAGATGAACACGGGCCATTTTAAGTCGCTCAGCTATGGATTTTTAAAATACGAATTTCTTGCTAAATACGCAAATCAAAATACACAAACATTGCATATAGCTGGGAAATGCACTCGCGTTCATTCTATTTCCTATAAAAGATTTATGTCTCCTAAGGTGATGAATTGTCAGGATTGCGTTAAAAAACTATTCCGAAAAGGCCTTACGATGTATATGGCGTTTACGAAAGACAATCGCTTCTCGGCCTTTTGGCTAAGAGTGCCATTGTCAGCCAATTGCACCCCTGTACTTTTTTCAGGATGTTATGAGGCTAGCATTACACGGTTAATCCCGTTACCGGCTCACGAAGGCGTTCTAGACCAAATATAAACATTTCGGGCAACGCAGCTGAAAATTGGGGAGACGTTTCCGTTCATAGTGGGGATTGTGCGGTAGTCTCATTTCTCTTGTGAACTGTGATCCTATTAGTATCCGCCATATAGTAAATGAACCCCTTCGCAGCTGGTATGTCGGCTGATAATGATAATATGAAAATTTCAGGACAATCTCTCAGCCAAGGACATTATCAGCCATCCTACCAGCAAGCCAGAAAGGGGTTTATTTATTTTATAACCCTCCCATTAATTTTCATATCGTGGAAAAAAACCGCTCGTATAATGTTGGTGTTGATCTGATGGCGTTCCTTGCTTTTTTTTTTTTTCGATGCACTTTTCAAAATTTGACTAGAAAGAAAGCGTGTCGGTCTCAGGAAAAAAATCAAATCGTTTTCATTATCACTGCGAATCGAAAACTCGAAAACAAAAGGCGCTTTTTTTGCCTAAAGAAAAAAAAATCCAACCGTGAAAGACAGAATGTGCAAAGTTTGGATGCCGGTTTGGATGACAGTGTTTTCAAATGCGGCTGTTTTTCACCCTTTCAAACTGCTGGTTTACTTTATACTCACAAGAAAAAAGGCAAGTGAATGTTTTAAATTCTCTGCTCAAGAAAATGACTCAGGATTAAATCCGTAAAGTCTGCTAAGGACTTTCTTCACATGTTCAAAGACGTTGAAAGCATATTTTGTTGACTTATTTGTATTTTCCGGAACAGCATTTGCGACCATCTTTTTAATGTCACTAGACTCCAGAAAACGAATTTGTTTTTCTTCCGCCGGGTCGCTGTACATCGTATCTTCACCGGAGCAATGGAACCTTGCCAAACAGCTGTCTTGAAAAAGGAGCAGGAGGGAAGGGGACGGGGGGATGTGAGGGGGGGGGGGGGAGGGAAAAGATGGTGGCTCACCCCATGCCCAACTTCACTAAACGTTTTTTCTATCTACTATGACAAGGACTAGAGGGTGGATTTTGCATGATTCTTTAATTGCTCGATCAGTTGAAATCATAGAAATAAATAAATTACATCGAACCATATAGCTTAGCGGATCTCAATTTAAGTGTAAGTATTCTTATGTCTCGATTGCACTGATCCTTAGCGTGGCTATCCTCCCATTTGTTCCTTTTTTTAGCAATGTGTTTTTCATCCTTACGGTCTTGCGACAAATCAAAATTTCCTTTACTCCACGACGATAACTTTTGACAAAGGCTAAACATATCACTGGATTAGTTATGGAAGATAAGAATAGTCCCATGTAGACCATAAACCCGAACACGCTGTAAAGCCAACAAAACCTTGGATTGGATTCAAGGTATTTCCACTCTCCTGACGCTCTTAATATTGATACTGAAGCAAAAGAAGCAGAAAATATATAGAATACCACCACGATACAAAGGCTCATCTTTATGGCTTGCTGATTGCTTGTATTCTTTTGATATACTTTGCCAAGAACAGTCAATTTGCGTCGTCTACACAAGGTTACTCCAATAGCACAATACAAAATTGTCATGACGATCAAAGGAGCAAAAATGAAACCCCCGATAAGTACGAATGACCAAACCCTATACAGAGAATAATTATCATCTCTGTCCTCTGTGCACAATGTTAGTCCATTGTACTCCTGCACATTCACCGCGAAGAAATCTTTGGAGTTAACTGCTATTGCCACAGTCCAGGTGGAAGCAATGGCAATAGCGCGAAACCTAGAGGATATCATTTTGATTTTCATCGGGAAGACCACGGCCATGAATCGATCAATAGCGATCCAAAGAAGACTTTGCACAGAAACATAGAGGGAAACATTAAGGAGAAAGTTCAGCAATTTACACAGAACTAGTCCAGCCTTTCCATGCACTTTCCATTGAAGAGATTTTGTCGCTTCGCTCGCAAGGTGAACTGGAATTTGTACAATAGGGTAGATGAGGTCGGATACTGCCATGTTGACGATAAGGAAATTTACTGTTTTTCTAAGCTCTTTTCGTTTAATAAACCACGACAATTATTAAAGTATTTCCAACCAAGCTGCTCACTAAAATGATGGACAAGAAAAACATTTTGAAGGCAGTGATGGAGCTAGGATGATTAAAGTAATCGTAGAAGTTACACGTGCCGCCATTTTGTGGTTTAGAAGATCCGTTGGTAAAATTTGCGGACATCATATTTTTACAATTCACAATTGATTCCTCACCTCCTTTTGAATTGATATTCTGTTAATTTGAAACAGTTTTCAATTTTGTTGAAATCTCCGTAAGATCAAAAGACTTAATCCTTGCTTGCCATGCTTGTCAAACTGGCATATCAACTATTTTGACACGGACGGTAACATTGATGTTGCCCACAGCTGTTTTTGAGTTAATTAAAAAAAAAGCAAATCATCGCGTATGTACTGAAAATGAATTATGATTGTAGCTGACCATTTTCAGTATCCAGACTTTTAGAGAAAAGTCGCATTTTAAGCCCGAACTATAATTCATTTGCAACCGTTTGTAATGCTTTCTCTACTTTTTTTTCTTTGTAGCGTTTAAACCTGTACTGAATCTTCCGTGCAAAACATTAAATTACTTTCTTTTCGGCTATGAGCCAATATTTTGCCAGATCATTGTGAAGGATAATTCAGACGACTATAACATTTTATTGACACGAGACCTTACTCAAAAGAAAGTTTATTCCATCTCGCTTGTTTGTCAGTCCATGCAAACTTCTTTTCTTTAGATCGATACGAAAATTAAACCAGGCTAGCTCCTAAACAAAAGTATGACCAAGGTTTTACTGTTATTAATAATATCATCGTTTTCATTTTTATTTTATTGTTTTGCTTTTGAAAAGTCCCGGAAAGCTTTGACAGGTGTCTCCCATCATTTAAAATCGAACACAGATAATTTTTTCAGTTCACTAGTTGGGACTGACGTGCAGCCATGGAACAATGATTATCCCAATAAATCCTCATTATAAAATGTTATTTTGTTCACAGTTAGTACACACGTTTCGGACTTCATTTCGCTTTTTAAAGACATTTGTGGTGTTTGCTAAGCGGATTGTAAATTGAAAGCATGATTTTTTCGGGATTTCATGTAGTTACTGCTTTAAGTAATGTCGCAAGGTAAAAATAAAAGGGAAGCAGGACAAAAATTGACTGAGAGGGTTCGGGTCAAATCGCATGCCCGCTTTTGAGACAGGCTAACTTTGTTAGTACCGACAGGCCTCCCAACATTCATAAAATAAACAGCTCTCGACACCTCAAGAAAGTGGGCTGGATGCGTGGGCAAACCAACACAGACGGTTTTAGCATCGCATTTACGGCAAACACCATCAAAATTTTTTTTTTTTTTTTTTTTTTTTTTTTTCAGATAAAAGAGACTTGTCAGATTTAATTTACCTCACCTCTTGGCTGTTAGCTGCAAATGAAGGCTAATTTCTCGAAAGAGAGAGACAAGTAAGAATAAAATGCGTTTTCAGGGTTTTAGGACGTCGACAATTATTTAATTAATGCAAGCAGCAACCTGATGTATGCGGTTGCCGTTTCTCGTGAAGTAAAGATCTCCGTATTGATGGGCATGCATTCGCTCTGTTTTTATATTGCCAGTCTATCTGTCCGATCAAATTGAGAGGGTCCAGAAGTCGAGAAGCGAAGCCTTTATCATACAGAGTCTGTGAGCAATACAATACTCTAAATTGAAGTTGAAGTTACTTTCAAACTGACAGAAAGATTTGTGCGAAACGTTGTTCAACAAGATCAACGAGAGAGGTTGCAATGGCTGCCCTGCTGCCTCCTCGCAACAGTTTTTTTTTTTTTAAGTTAGACTCATTGTTAAATAAACGAATGTTCACACTCCCAAAAGGTTCCAGACCTCGCTTACTATACATTTTGCTACAAAGAAAGAATGTAAATTATGGTATGATCAATTTTAATATCACGAATATTTGAGTTATATTCTATGTGGCTTATAGCTTTTTTTTGCGTCTTTGCATTTTATCACATGTAATTCAGCTGAAAAGCTGGAAGTGGTGTTTTAATAAACGAATTTTCTTCTTCTTCTTCTTCTTCTTCTTCTTCTTCTTCTTCTTCTTCTTCTTCTTCTTCTTCTTCTTCTTCTTCTTCTTCTTCTTCATCTTGTTAATCTTCTCAAAAGAGAGGGCTCCCTGCTTAAATCGAAGATTCAGACTATTTGGTTAAAATCGACTGTAATCCTCATTGATATTTTGAACATTTTAGTCCAGCATTTCGTTGTTTTCCGGACTACCGAATCAATCTCACTGCTCAATCTCAAATTGTGCTAATAATTTTTTTCAATGAATAGAAGTTCACTTGCAGCAAGTTCAGTTATCATATTTGTTTGTAAAACAGTGAAAAAGAGTAACCTGGCAATAAGCAAGCGGAAATTAAAGGGGTCTAGGTCACGCAATTTTAGGCAATTTCAGCATTGATCGAATGGTCATAGAATAAACTAAAATATCAAAATAACTCTTCAAAACTATAGACGAACTCTAACAAAACACAGGGAAGACAAGAAGGGACATAACTGACAAAACTGGAGATGATTGAAATGGATTGAATTTGGGTAAAAAGATAAACGTCGGCCCACCTTTTTTCAAATTTATATCAGTCTATATCAAAATGTCATTTACACAGCTGGAAAATCATTCTCAGTTGTTATGTGGTAGTGATTTTTGCAAATGAAGGACTCTTGCTCTGCCAATTTGACGTTTAGAGCTCATTTAACCAATTAAACAAAATTACCTAAAATAGCGTCAACTAGCCCCTTTAAGTACGCGCTGTTAAAAAAAGGCGCTGATCTAGTTAAAGGAGTAGTCAATTGCAAGGAAAAATTACATAGAACTTTTTTCCATTATATTAGCATTTATGTTGAAACCACGAATTTCAACCGAAAATTCTTTTCAGCAGTATGATTCAAGTATAAGCACTTTTTTTTCAAACTCTTAGTTCACAAAGCCCTGTGTTACAAAATTTCTGAAACTCGGCTGAAGACCATTAATTCTAGGAAGATAATATTTGTTACAAACTCAGAACCTATTGCAGGCCTTTCCATCCTTCAATATCTGAAACTTGAATCAAACTAATAATTCAGGTCAGCATTTGTTATTAGCATTTTGTCTTGTCTTGTCAATACATTGGCTTAATATCTATGGCTTCTATATTTGAAGCCTCAGAGGTGGCATTAATTGGCTACATACACCCACATAGTTTGCGCTCACAGTGTTTTTCTTCTTTTTCTTCAAATTATACCAGTTGGAGGACGTTGACGATACTTTTTTCATGCAAGAGCGCCTGTGAATTGTATAGGAGGTTTTTACGTGACGTCATCGCCGCCATGTTGGTGGACGAAAACAAAGATCTCTCATTAGCTTCTTTTGTTCGTTTACCGGAAGTCGTACATTTCTATATTGTTATTGGTGCCCCTAGAGGTTGGTTGAATAGTTGCGGTTACACTCGCCTTCTTCCCGAGGTAACCCTGTGGGTAATAGCCTCGGGCTGGGATCGGTTTGGGTTTCCGGTCAGGTTTAGTCCTCCGGTTACATTGCAAATAATTACCCAAGGTCAACTTTTGATCTGGCAGTATTTGGGTTTAAAATTGTTGACGGACCTGCACGACTCCTGCAGTTCGCAAATAGATTGCTCTTTCAGCCTTTATAGTTTCGCTCCTACAAGAGTGTCTTTAATGGGTATTCCGTGACGATATGAGATGCAGAACGGTTCCTTGAAGATCTTTCATAATAGAGTTTAAAAGTGTTGACGGACCTGCACGACGACTGCAGTTCACAAAAACACAAACAAAACTTTGCCGCACTAAAAGAAATCGAATTAATGGGTATTTAGAGCAAAGACAGGTAAAATATACTCACTTTGAACCTCGAAAGTTGGCCATCGTTTGATACCACATGTAATGAATTTGGTACGTGCCAGGATATTTGCCGCAATTTCAGCGCAACACCACAAAAATGTGCCCAGCATATGTTGCGGTTTCCGGAATTAATTTTTTCTTCCACCCGATTGGTTGAACGACTCTTGTGGTTAGATAAACCATAGTTAGTAGAGGAGATAAAACCAAGATTAAACCCTACGACTTGGTTCGGGAAACGTCATGTATAATTCTTTTGTTCTTTTTGATGTATCTATAGTGATTCCCCATGGGCAGTTTCACTGTGGGAATAGAGGGTTACACACAAAACACAAACTTCCAATGGGTCAAGTCTCACTTTCCCGTGGGCAAAGGGTCTAGTGGAACCGCAACTAATGTTGCCTACAAATTTTAAACCAACGGATTCCCGAAAAAACAGAACGAGACTTGTAATGTAACAGGAATATTTTACCAAGCATCCTATTTCCGTCAAAAATGATCCGAATGGCTTTCTTGTTCATCATTTACTAGTCAGCTTGAGGACGTGCGGGCCAGCCAGGGTATGTTTTTCGGGATTTTTGTCTTGAGCAGGGTATCGAATTTATCAGTTTTTGTCTTAATCAGGGTATCGATTTATCAAATTTTGTCTTAAACGGGGTTAAATGTCTTAAACAGGGTATCAAAAATCAGACTTCTGTCTTAAACAGGGTAGGAAAATCAGCGATATTTGTCTTAAACAGGGTCAGGGTATGAGGGGCCGCGCCGCACCTCCCCACCCAGGGATATATCGTGTCCCTCTCCCCCCCCCCCCCCCCCCCCCACCGGTCGGAAATACACTAATAATCCTTGTAGTTTATAAAAAGAAAGAACTTAGGAAGACAGTTAATTTTTTTAACGTTAATATGGCGGTATCTGACATGATTTTCCCTTTGACGTACATTCCAGTTATGTTAGTACATGAAGCAACCAATTTTTTTCGATGGCAAGTTCCAGGAGCCGACCGGGTTAATTCTTTGCAT
>NC_090888.1:43724678-43757178 GCF_036669925.1 Montipora capricornis | reverse complement strand
GGCCGTGTAGCTGTTGGCCGTGTAGCCACTTATATAGGTAACAAGGCCCAACGTTTGTATAAACGTAACCTTTCCTTGTTCTTTTACTTGTTCATTGCCGGTACTTTAACATCTTCAGTTCCCACGGCCTGCTCCCGTCTGACCTTGTCGCTCCGTCGGTCGAGCGGCGGAGATCTAACCCGAAGGTCGTGGGTGAATTCCCACCTGGCCAGAGTTTTTCTCTGTCGTTGTGTGGGCCCATTCTCCTCAGTAGGGCTAACGCTCACATTAGTTAATATGGATAGAAATCTCGCACTTCACATTAACTCTATTCAGTTAACTCATGATCCTGTAAAATTTGCAGAAAAAGGTCAATGTAGTAGAGCAGGAATTATACTAAAGCAACGTGACAGTGAAGAGGAAGCTGGCGTTTATTGGCTAATCGTGTTAGTTACCATGACGACAGCCAGATCCTCACATGTGAAAGATAAAAATGACGATAGGATTTTTTTTGGGTTTATAAAGGAGAAATCCTGGTATTTCATCAGTATCTTATAATAAACACTGTTTATCTTCGTCCCGGACTCGGGGCTTAGACTATTAAGTGTCTTCTGGAGGACTTAGGTGGTCCGAGGACCCACTGAAGAGGCCTATGTTCTACCCAACACCACGGAATGCTACGATCTGAAAAAAAATATTCAGCTAACCAAACACATTACCCAAAAACCAACCACCAATGGCACACAAGCGATGAATATTTTGATTACCTTTCGGCAAGAGGAGAGGCCGTTGGTGATTTACTCATCCTGCTTTGACCACCATGTTCTTATAATCCATCACCAGGGCACCTAGAAATCAAACCAAATTTGTAGCACAGAAACGTCGCCTGGGACGATTATGTTAGATCTCCTGTGTTGTGATCCTATTGGTCTTTTGATGAGAATACAGTATATCACCGATGAAGTGGTTTAGTCACTCAACTTTGTACCACGTGTATATGTTAATAGCGGCGCTTGTTAAAAGAGTGCTTGTAATAGCAATATCAGTCATATTCTGCGCAGAGGCCCAGAGGATGGGATTTCGTCCTGGTTTATTCTGTTGGACTCAAGTGTACCGTGTTCATGGATATATTCTTATTCCTAGCTACCATTTACCTAGGCCCGGGCCCACCCCACTTCACTAAACGGTTTCTATTCTTCTAATGAGAAGGGCGAGAGGCTGGACTTTGCAGGATTCCTTAACCGCTCGATCAGTTTTAAATCAGAGTAAAAAATAGATTACCTCGAACCATATAGCTTAGCGGATTCTCAATTTAATAATAAAGAATTACTGTGTCCTCAGATTTCACTGATCCTTAGCGTGGGGCTATTTTCCCATTTGTATCTTTTTTCGGCAAAAAATGCATTTTTGAGTCCTTACGGTCCTGCGACAAATGAAAATTTTCCTTTTATTAAAACGACGGTAACTTCTGACAAAGGTTTTGTTTAAACATATCACTGGATTAGTTATGGAAGATAAGAATAGTCCTAATGTAGACCATAAACCCGAACTCACCGTAAAGCCAACAAAACCTTGGATTGGATTCAAGGTATTCCACTCTCCCGACATTCTTAATATTGATCGCGTAGCAAAAGAAGCAGAAAATATATAAATAACCACCACGATACAAAGGCTCATCTTATGGCTTGCTGATTGCTTGTATCTTTTGATAATACTTTGCCAATACACAGTCAATTTGCGTCGTTCTACACAGGTTACTCCAATAGCACAATACAAAATGTCCATGACGATCAAAGGCGGCAAAGATAAAACCGCTCCGATTAATTACAAAAGGACCAAACCCTAGTACAGGAAGCATTAGTATTATCGCTGTCACTCTGTGCACAATTTAGTCCCTTGTACCTCCTGTACCATCCTTCACAACAAAGAAATCTTTGGACTGTGATACGACTATTGCCACAGTCCAGAGTTGGAAGCAATGGCAATAGCTGCGAAACCTCGAGGATATCCTATTTTGATATTTTCATCGTGAAAGACACCCCCACGGCAATATGCAATCGATCAATAGCGATCCAAAGAAGACTTTGCACAGAAACCACAGAGGGGGAACATTTAAAGGAGAAAAGTTCTCCAATTTACACAGAACTAGTCCAGCCCCTTTCCATGCACTTTCCATTGAAGAGATTTGGTCGCTTCACTGGCAAGGTGGTTACTGGAATTTGTACAATGAGGGTCGACGATAAGGGAAATTTACTGTTTTTCTAAGCTTCTTTTTAGTTTCTAAAAACCACGGACAATTATTTAAGTATTTCCAACCAAGCTGCTCACTAAAATGATGGACATGAAAACATTTTGAAGTCGTGTCGAGTGATGGAGCTAGGATGAGTTTTAAAGTAATCGTAGAGGTTGCACTTGCCGCACATTTTTGTGGGTTAGAAGATCCGTTGGTAAAAGTTGCTGAAGAATCATATTTTTACCCAATTCACAATTGAATTTCCGCACCTCCTTTTTGAATTGATATTCTGTTAATTTGAAAAACCAGTTTTCAATTTTGTGATAATCTCTGTCAGATCAAAAGATCCTAAATCCTTGCCTGCCATGCTTTTGTTCAAACTGGCATATCAACTATTTTGAAACAGACGGTAACCATTGATGTTGCCCAACAGCTGTTTTTGAGTTAATTAAAAAAAAAAGCAAATCATCGAGGTATGTACTGCAAAATGAATTATGATTTGTAGCTGACCTTTTCGGTATCCAGACTTGGAAAAAAAACCGGTGCGGCCATTTTAAGAGCCCGAAACATAACAATTGCATTTGCACCGTTTGGTAATGCTTTCTGTGTTTTTTTTTTAGCGTTTATAACCTGTACTGAATCCTCCGTGCAAAAATTAATTACTTTCTTTCAGCTATGAGCCAATATTTGCCAGATCATTTGTGAAGGATAATTCAGACGACTATTCATTTTATTGACACGAGACCTAGTCAAAAGAAAGTTCATTCAATCTCCGCTTGTTTGTCAGTCCATGCAAACTTTTTTTTTTAGATGCGAAAAATACATAAGTAGCTCTCCACGTAGCCATTTTGAGCGAGTGACGTATACAAGCTCCAGTACGCATGCTCTCTGAGGTAAACTGCTTGCGACATACATGTTACTTGCCGTGACTTTAACATCTTCAGTTCCCACGGCCTGCTCCGTCTAACCGGTACCTTGTAGCTCAGTCGGCAGAGCAGCGGTGATTTAATGTAGATCTTTCAGTTTTCCAACGCTACCGTGTCTCATTTATTTGTCATTAAGTTTTCGTTGCAGGCTGACATTGAGTGAAATTCCCTCACCTTTTCTTTCAAGACCAATACCTCGGCACTCCAATGGTCCGCACGTGTTTAATACGCGATTTTTGATTTCCTTGTCTTGATATTTTGCTGAACTTTTTGTGCCACGTTTATATTTATTCCGCTCTCTGTCAATTTTCAGAATTCAGGCAAAAATTGTTTGTTCTTCGATCTTTGTTCCTAACGAATAGATTCCCTTTGGGTCCAAACTCAAGTTATCATCTAAAGTATCTTGGGATTGTTATCGATTTGTCCGTCCGCATATTTTGTGCAGCCGAGAAAAGATTGAAATTCCTGACCGATCATCTATCACGAATCGTACCCCTGTTCGCCAGGTTTGTTAATTTGCTTTCTCTGCATTGTAACTTATTTTGCTTGTTAGCCGTGTCAGATCAGTATCCAGGTACTAGAAGTCCTTTCGTGCCATTAATTGAAATTTACAAGTTTTGCTATCTTGTGCATATTGACGGTTTTCCCTTGTGGAAATTGTCTTCTTAGATGCCTCCAATGTGGCCGTTATAGTTTGTGGGTGAATTTTTTACCAAAATTGCTTAGCGTCCTTGCCGTTGAGATTGCCAAGGTGACAACAGTTTTTTGACGATTACATTTTGTCTGCCAACCGTCTTATGGTTTCTTAGAAAGTGCAGCGTAATTCGTCATCGGCAACGTACCAGTTTTTGATGACTGTTTACATAGTGAACTTTTCTGCCGTAGATGTTCTTTGGCGTCCGCAGACCTGTGACAGATTTGTATGTCACTTTGCATCGCTAGCTCCTTAAGTTTATTGCAAGATTATATGAGCCTGGGTCTTCCGGAGTGAACACCTTTGCTCTTGCACCCTTGCTGGGTTTGTTGTGTTTAGGTACACATAAAGTATTGATGTTCAAAAACTATGCGTTTATAGCATGGGATTCAGGCCCTTGTCGTTCAACCTCGGTGAGTTTGTTGTGTCTAGTATCGTTGTCCTTGAGCGATGCTAGATTGGGCTAGAAGTCCTTGATAGTCACCCTTATTGGGTCTTTCTTGTCTATGTAAGTACTTTTGTCCTTCTATTATCTTTTCATAGCATTTGCTTAAGGCATTTATTATTCCATTTATAGGTTCCCTACTTTAGTCTGTTATTATTTTCTGTATACTTTTCTCCAGAGTCTGCCATTGTTCATGCTGCAGTCCATTTATCCATTTACCTTTTGTTTTTTTTTTTTCGTTGTCATTATTATTATTATTTTGCCGTGTGTTCTTTTACCCCTTTTCGTTTCTTTAGTCATTTTTCATACAGAGTTCTGGTCGACATCTCTGCAGTTTTCCCAAGAAGTCGTTTCCATGACTGAAGAGCTTGATTGGCAGTTCTCGCCTCTAGTGAAACAGGGGCATCCCTGCTTTATCCTAGTGTTCTCAATGAATGGAAGTCTTTGATACCGTTCCTTTTCCACTCAGTATTTGTTGGATTCATGATCCAAATCGGTTTCAACCATCCTTTGTGCTTACTATACTCTCAAGTGGCTCCACGATTTGGCCGTAGTCTGTTCTCCAATCAGGGAATGTTCGCCTTGCAGCCTCTCCCGTCATGAAAACATCGAAAGAAATCGCTTAACGCAGATCTTTCAAGGAAGTTATCGTAAAAAGCCCATATGAGTGATCTACTTCTATTGCATCATTAATTAAGCTATGTTTGTTTTTAAGTCTTTCAGTTTCTTCGCTTTTCAGTTGTCCTTTAGTAGGACTAAGAATGTCAGGTTTTCATGATGCATGAGCTTATTTCCATTTTCATTGAAATGCGCTAAGTTGACATGCTAAGGAAAGGCAGTCAGTTATAAGTTTTTTTTTATTCCGCCTTTGAGCCTTTTTATTACGCCTATGAGCTATTCCACTTACAGCGACTCTTTCAAGAAGTCTTTCCATGGTATTGTTCCCGATATTGTTTAATTTAGTACTCACTCAACTGGTGGAGCTATATCAGCCCCTGATCCTGCAGTCCCTGACAAAAAACGTCTACGACACGACCGTTGGGCCTCAGTAGGTGCCATTAATACCTATGTCAGACACTCTTTGGAGAGTATATTAGAGGTCTCAAATTCACTTACTCCTTCACTCAAGCCCTTTCTTTCAGTTTTACGGAGGGCTTGGCTGTGTTTTATGCCTTCGTTAGGCGGTATACGATAGCGTTCATTTACATTGTAAGTAGTGTCTTTCAAATAGAATACCCTAGAACACCGCGGGTCGCACCACTGCCTTGGTCGGAAGTACACGTTTCCCGCTTTTTTCCACTTGCTGTTCTTTTTTTAGGGGTTTTCGTGTCCGGCTCTGGTGCATTGCTTTTCTCTTTACTTTAGAATTGATGTATTAATATTTTTGTACTTATTCCAATGCTTAATAAACTGCTGACCAACGTGCCCACATATCACCTAGCTTGAGTGTCCGGCTGAGTAGTAATGGCAAAATAGGGTGGATCTTTCGACTGTATAAATTAACCGTGACTGAGATATTTGTTGGGTCACGAGATCTACTCACCCGCCATATAGTAAATGAACCCCTTCGCGGCTGGTATGTCGCCTGATAATGGTAATATGAAATTTTCAGGACACTTTTTTGTCTAAAGAAAAAAAATTCAACCGTGAAAGACAGAATGTGGAAAGTTTGGATGCCGGTTTGGATGACAGTGTTTTCAAATGCTGCTGTTTTTCACCCTTTTAAACTGTTGGTTTATTTTATACGCATAAGAAAAAAGGCAAATGAATGTTTAAATTCCCTGCTCAAGAAAATGACTTAGGATTAAATCTCTAAAGTCTGCTAAGGACTTTCTCCCCACCCCATGCCCAACTTCACTAAACGTTTTTTTTTAAACTATGACAAGGACAAGAGGGTGGATTTTGCATGATTCGTTAATCGCTCGATCAGTTGAAATCAGAGAAATCAATAAATTACATCGAACCATATAGCTTAGCGGATCTCAATTTAAGTGTAAGTATTCTTATGTCTTGATTGCACTGATCCTTAGCGTGGCTATCCTCCCATTTGTTCCTTTTTTCGTCAATGTGTTTTTCATCCTTACGGTCTTGCGACAAATCAAAATTTCCTTTACTCCACGACGATAACTTTTGACAAAGGTTAAATATATCACTGGATTAGTTATGGAAGATAAGAATAGTCCCATGTAGACCATAAACCCGAACACGCTGTAAAGCCAACAAAACCTTGGATTGGATTCAAGGTATTTCCACTCTCCTGACGCTCTTAATATTGATACTGAAGCAAAAGAAGCAGAAAATATATAGAATACCACCACGATACAAAGGCTCATCTTTATGGCTTGCTGATTGCTTGTATTCTTTTGATATACTTTGCCAAGAACAGTCAATTTGCGTCGTCTACACAAAGTTACTCCAATAGCACAATACAAAATTGTCATGACGATCAAAGGAGCAAAGATGAAACCCCCGATAAGTACGAATGACCAAACCCTATACAGAGAATAATTATCATCTCTGTCCTCTGTGCACAATGTTAGTCCATTGTACTCCTGCACATTCACCGCGAAGAAATCTTTGGAGTTAACTGCTATTGCCACAGTCCAGGTGGAAGCAATGGCAATAGCGCGAAACCTAGAGGATATCATTTTGATTTTCATCGGGAAGACCACGGCCATGAATCGATCAATAGCGATCCAAAGAAGACTTTGCACAGAAACATAGAGGGAAACATTAAGGAGAAAGTTCAGCAATTTACACAGAACTAGTCCAGCCTTTCCATGCACTTTCCATTGAAGAGATTTTGTCGCTTCACCGGCAAGGTGAACTGGAATTTGTACAATAGGGTAGATGAGGTCGGATACTGCCATGTTGACGATAAGGAAATTTACTGTTTTTCTAAGCTCTTTTCGTTTATAACCACGACAATTATTAAAGTATTTCCAACCAAGCTGCTCACTAAAATGATGGACAAGAAAAACATTTTGAAGGCAGTGATGGAGCTAGGATGATTAAAGTAATCGTAGAAGTTACACTTGCCGCCATTTTGTGGGTTAGAAGATCCGTTGGTAAATTTGCGGACATCATATTTTACAATTCACAATTGATTCCTCACTCCTTTTGAATTGATATACTGTTAATTTGAAACAGTTTTCAATTTTGTGAAATCTCTGTAAGATCAGAAGAATAAATCCTTGCTTGCCACGCTTGTCAAACAGGCCTATCAACTATTTTGAACAGACGGTAACATTGATGTTGCCCACAGCTGTTTTTGAGTTAATTATAAGAAAAAAAGCAATCATCGAGTATGTACTGAAAATGAATTATGATTGTAGCTGACCTTTTTCAGTATCCGGACTTGGAAAAAGTCGTATTTTAAGCCCGAACTATGATTCATTTGCATCCATTAGTAATGCTTTCTCTGTTTTTATTTTTCTTTTAGCGTTTATAACCTGTACTCAATCTTCCGTGCAAAAAATTAAATTAATTTCTTTCAGCTATGAGCCAATATTTGTCAGATCATTGTGAAGGATAATTCAGACGACTATAACATTTTATTGACACGAGACCTTCGTCAAAAGAAAGTTCATTCAATCTCCACTTGTTTGTCAGTCCATGCAATCTTCTTTTCTTTAGCTACAAAAATTAAACCAGGCTAGCTCATTAAACAAAGTATGACTAAGGTTTTACTGTTATTTATAATATCATCGTTTTCATTTTTTTTTTTCTATTGCTTTTGAAAAGTCCCGGAAAGCTTTGACAGGTGTCTCCCATCATTTTAAATTGAACACAGATAATTTTTTTCAGTTCACTAATTGGGACTGACGTGCAGCCATGGAACAATGATTATCCCAATAAATCCTCATTATAAAAATGTATTTTGTTGACGGTTAGTACACACGTTTCAGAGTTCATTTCGCTTTTTAAAGACGTTTGTGGTGTTGGCTAAGCGGATTGTAAATTGAAAGCATGATGTTTTCGTGATTTCATGTAGTTACTGCTTTAAGTAACGTCGCAAGGTAAAAATAAAAGGGAAGCCGGACAAAAATTGACTGAGAGGGTTCGGGTCAAATCGCATGCCCGCTTTTGAGACAGGCTAACTTTGTTAGTACCGACAGGCCTCCCAACATTCATAAAATAAACAGCTCTCGACACCAAAAGAAAGTGGGCTGGATGCGTGGGCAAACCAACACAGACGGTTTTAGCATCGCATTTACGGCAAACACCAGCCAAAATTCTTTTTTTTTTTTTTTTTTTTTTTTTCAGATAAAAGAGACTCGTCAGATTAATTTATCTCACCTCTTGGCTGTTAGCTGCAAATGAAGGCTAATTTCTCGAAAGAGAGAGCCAAGTAAGAATAAAATGCGTTTTCACAGTTTTAGGACGTCGGCAATTATTTCATTAACGCAAGCAGCAACTTGATGTATGCGGTTGCCGTTCCTCGTGAAGTAAAGATCTTCGTACTGATGGGCATGCATTCGCTCTGTCTTTATATGCCAGTCTATCTGTCCGATCAAATTGAGAGGGTCCAGAAGTCCAGAAGCGAGTCATTATCATACAGAGCCGGTGAGCACTGCAATACTCTAGACTGAAGTTGAAGTTACTTTTAAACTGACGGAAAGATTTGTGCGTAACGTTGTTCAACAAGATCAACGAGAGAGGTTGCAATGGCTGCCCTGATGCCTGCTCGCAACAGTTTTTTTTAAAGCTAGACTCATTGTTAAATAAAGGAATGTTCACACTCCCAAAAGGTTCAAGACCTTGCTTACTATACATTTTGCTTCAAAGAAAGAATGTAAATTATGGTATGATCAATTTTAATATCACGAATATTTGAGTTGTATTCTATGTGGCTTGTAGCTTTTTTTTGCATCTTTGCATTTTATCACATGTAATTCAGCTGAAAAGCTGGAAGTGGTGTTTTAATAAAGGAATTTTCTTCTTCTTCTTCTTCTTCTTCTTCTTCTTCCTCTTCTTCATCTTGTAAATCTTCTCAAAAGAGAGGGCTCCCTGCTTAAATGGAAGATTCAGACTATTTGGTTAAAATCGACTGTAGTCCTCATTGATATTTTGAACATTTTAGTCCAGCATTTGGTTGTTTTCCGGACTACCGATCAAACTCACTGATCACTCTCAAATTGTGCTAATACATTTTTTCAATGAATAGAAGTTCACTTGCATCAAGTTCAGTTATCATATTTGTTTGTAAAACAGTGAAAAAGGCTAACCTGGCAATAAGCAAGCGGAAATTAAAGGGGTCTAGGTCACGCAATTTTAGGCAATTTCAGCACTGATCGAATGGTCATAGAATTAACTAAAATATCAAAATAACTGTTCAAAACTATAGAAGAACTCTAAAAAAACACAGGGAAGACAAGAAGGGACATAACTGACAAAACTGGAGATGATTGAAATGGATTGAATTTGGGTAAATTTGAAAAACGTCGGCCCACCTTTTTTCAAATTTATATCAGTCTATATCAAAATGTCATTTGTACAGCTGGAAAATCATTCTCAGTTGTTATGTGGTAGTGATTTTGCAAATGAAGGACTCTTGCTCTGCCAATTTGACGTTTAGAGCTCATTTAACAAAATTAAACAAAATTACCTAAAATAGCGTCACCTAGCCCCTTTAAGTACGCGCTGTAAAGAAAAGGCGCTGATCCAGTTAAAGGAGTAGTTAATTGCAAGGAAAAATTACATAGAACTTTTTTCCATTATATTAGCATTTATGTTGAAACCACGAATTTCAACCGAAAATTCTTTTCAGCAGTATGATTCAAGTGTAAGCACTTTTTTTTCAAACTCTTAGTTCACAAAGCCCTGTGTTACAAAAGTACTGAAACTCGGCTGAAGACTATTAATTCTAGGAAGATAATATTTGTTACAAAACTCAGAACCTATTGCAGGCCTTTCCATCCTTCAATATCTGAAACTTGAATCAAACTAATAATTCAGGTCAGCATTTGTTATTAGCACTTTGTCTTGTCTTGTCAATACATTGGCTTAATATCTATGGCTTCTATATTTGAGGCTTCAGAGGTGGCATCAATTGGCTACATACACCCACATAGTTTGCGCTCACAGTGTTTTTCTTCTTTTTCTTCAAATTATACCAGTTGGAGAACGTTGACGATACTTTTTTCATGCAAGAGCGCCTATGAATTGTATAGGAGGTTTTTACGTGACGTCATCGCCGCCATGTTGGTGGACGAAAACAAAGATCTTTCATTAGCTTCTATTGTTCGTCTACCAGAAGTCGTACATTTCTATATTGTTATTGGTGTCCCTAGAGGTTGGTTGAAAACGTCCTATACATTAGTTGCGGTTACACTCGCCTTCTTCCCGAGGTAACCCTGTGGGTAATTGCCTCGGGCTCTGATCGGTTTGGGTTTCCGATCAGGTTTAGTCCTTTGGTTACATTGCAAATAATTACCCAAGGTCAACTTTTGATCTGGCAGTATTTGGGTTTAAAAGTGTGGAAGGGCCTGCACGACTCCTGCAGTTCGCAAATAGATTGCTCTTTCAGCCTTTATAGTTTAGCTCTTACAAGAGTGTCTTTTAGGGATTTTCCGTGACGATATGAAATGAGGGGCGGCTCCTTGAATATATTTCATAATAGCGTTTAAAAGTGTTGACGGACCTGCACGACTACTGCAGTTCGCAAAAAAACAAAACAAAACTTTGCCGCACTAAAAGAAATCGAATTAATGGGTATTTAGAGCAAAGACAAGTAAAATATACTTACTTTGAACCTCGAAAGTTGGCCATGTTTGATACCACGTGTAATGAATTTGGTACGTGCCAGGATATTTGCCACAATTTCAGCGCAACACCACAAAAATGTGCCCAGCATGTGCTGCGGTTTCCGGAATTAAATTTTTCTTCCACCCGATTGGTTGAACTACTCTTGTGGTTAGATAAACCATAGTTAGTAGAGGAGATAAACCAAGACTAAACCCTACGACTTGGTTCGGGAAACGTCATGGATAATTCTTTTGTTCTTTTTGATGTATCCATAGTGATTCCCCATGGGCAGTATCACTGTGGGAATAGAGGTTACACACAAAACACAAACTTCCAATGGGTAAAGTCTCACTTTCCCGTGGGTAAAAGGTCTGTTGGAACCGCAACTAATGTTGCCTACAAATTCTACCAACGGATTTCCGAAAAAACAGAACGAGACTTGTAATGTACAGGAATATTTTACCAAGAAGCCTATTTCCGTCAAAATGATCAGAATGGCTTTCTTGTCCATCATTTTACTAGTCAGCTTGGGAACGTGCGGCCAGCCAGGGTATGTTTTTCGGGATTTTTGTCTTGAACAGGGTATCGAATTTATCATTTTTT
The DNA here is from genome assembly GCF_036669925.1 of Montipora capricornis. Classification (NCBI taxonomy): domain Eukaryota; kingdom Metazoa; phylum Cnidaria; class Anthozoa; order Scleractinia; family Acroporidae; genus Montipora; species Montipora capricornis. The sequence continues at coordinate 43,745,551 of NC_090888.1, read as the reverse complement.
GTCTTAATCAGGGTATCGATTTATCAAATTTTGTCTTAAACGGGGTTAAATGTCTTAAACAGGGTATCAAAAATCAGAATTCCGTCTTAAACAGGGTAGGAAAATCAGCGATATTTGTCTTAAACAGGGTCAGGGTATGAGGGGCCGCGCCGCACCTCTCCACCCAGGGATATATCGAGTCCCTCCCCCTCCCCCTTCGGTCGGAAATACACTAATAATCCTTGTAGTTTATAAAAAGAAAGAACTTAGGAAGACAGTTAATTTTTTTAACGTTAATATGGCGGTATCTGACATGATTTTCCCTTTGACGTATATTCCAGTTATGTTGGTAAATGAAGGGGCCAATTCTTTTCGATGCCAAGTTCCAGGAGCCGACTGGGTTAATTCTTTGTATACTGCATTTTCTTCTCTGGAAAATTTCCACCACTGTTTCAGTACAAAGTCTTCTCTGGATTGCTGTAGGTCGATTCATGGCCGTGGTCTTTCCGATGAAAATTAAGATCATATCATCGAAGTTTCGCGCTATTGTCATTGCCTCAACCTGGATTGTGGAAGTAGTCATCAATTTTAAAGATTTTTAAAGTTTTGTCTGGACGATTATGTTGCATCTTCTGTGTTGTCTCGACACTCTTGCAGATTCCACCAGATCTCAACATTCCCATTCTCCAACACCCTCACCTCAAATGAAATCTCCTTATACCACACATCAGAACACTTCACATCATACTTCCGACAAAACTCTCAGTACACCTTGAACGGCTCCTTCAATGTTCCCTCTTCGCCAAACCAGTGCAACCACTCGCCACATGCTCAACCGACTGCCCTTGTAACACTCTCTGCACTTTAGATCTAGTCCTCCTCAACTGTGGCCCGAAAATACCTCGCTCGCATAACGACAACAACAACAACAACAACAACAACAATAATGATGATGATGATGATGATCTGCCAACACGTCGGAGTTGCGATGTTTCAACTTAGTTGCTTTTCACAGGAAAGCGTAAAGAACTGTGAGCCCCAACCGATATATTCCCATCGGTCATCGCCATTGATAAGATGAACACGGGCCATTTTAAGTCGCTCAGCTATGGATTTTTAAAATACGAATTTCTTGCTAAATACGCAAATCAAAATACACAAACATTGCATATAGCTGGGAAATGCACTCGCGTTCATTCTATTTCCTATAAAAGATTTATGTCTCCTAAGGTGATGAATTGTCAGGATTGCGTTAAAAAACTATTCCGAAAAGGCCTTACGATGTATATGGCGTTTACGAAAGACAATCGCTTCTCGGCCTTTTGGCTAAGAGTGCCATTGTCAGCCAATTGCACCCCTGTACTTTTTTCAGGATGTTATGAGGCTAGCATTACACGGTTAATCCCGTTACCGGCTCACGAAGGCGTTCTAGACCAAATATAAACATTTCGGGCAACGCAGCTGAAAATTGGGGAGACGTTTCCGTTCATAGTGGGGATTGTGCGGTAGTCTCATTTCTCTTGTGAACTGTGATCCTATTAGTATCCGCCATATAGTAAATGAACCCCTTCGCAGCTGGTATGTCGGCTGATAATGATAATATGAAAATTTCAGGACAATCTCTCAGCCAAGGACATTATCAGCCATCCTACCAGCAAGCCAGAAAGGGGTTTATTTATTTTATAACCCTCCCATTAATTTTCATATCGTGGAAAAAAACCGCTCGTATAATGTTGGTGTTGATCTGATGGCGTTCCTTGCTTTTTTTTTTTTTTCGATGCACTTTTCAAAATTTGACTAGAAAGAAAGCGTGTCGGTCTCAGGAAAAAAATCAAATCGTTTTCATTATCACTGCGAATCGAAAACTCGAAAACAAAAGGCGCTTTTTTTGCCTAAAGAAAAAAAAAATCCAACCGTGAAAGACAGAATGTGCAAAGTTTGGATGCCGGTTTGGATGACAGTGTTTTCAAATGCGGCTGTTTTTCACCCTTTCAAACTGCTGGTTTACTTTATACTCACAAGAAAAAAGGCAAGTGAATGTTTTAAATTCTCTGCTCAAGAAAATGACTCAGGATTAAATCCGTAAAGTCTGCTAAGGACTTTCTTCACATGTTCAAAGACGTTGAAAGCATATTTTGTTGACTTATTTGTATTTTCCGGAACAGCATTTGCGACCATCTTTTTAATGTCACTAGACTCCAGAAAACGAATTTGTTTTTCTTCCGCCGGGTCGCTGTACATCGTATCTTCACCGGAGCAATGGAACCTTGCCAAACAGCTGTCTTGAAAAAGGAGCAGGAGGGGAAGGGGACGGGGGGGATGTGGGGGGGGGGGGGAGGGAAAATATGGTGGCTCACCCCATGCCCAACTTCACTAAACGTTTTTTCTATCTACTATGACAAGGACTAGAGGGTGGATTTTGCATGATTCTTTAATTGCTCGATCAGTTGAAATCATAGAAATAAATAAATTACATCGAACCATATAGCTTAGCGGATCTCAATTTAAGTGTAAGTATTCTTATAATTATGTCTCGATTGCACTGATCCTTAGCGTGGCTATCCTCCCATTTGTTCCTTTTTTTAGCAATGTGTTTTTCATCCTTACGGTCTTGCGACAAATCAAAATTTCCTTTACTCCACGACGATAACTTTTGACAAAGGCTAAACATATCACTGGATTAGTTATGGAAGATAAGAATAGTCCCATGTAGACCATAAACCCGAACACGCTGTAAAGCCAACAAAACCTTGGATTGGATTCAAGGTATTTCCACTCTCCTGACGCTCTTAATATTGATACTGAAGCAAAAGAAGCAGAAAATATATAGAATACCACCACGATACAAAGGCTCATCTTTATGGCTTGCTGATTGCTTGTATTCTTTTGATATACTTTGCCAAGAACAGTCAATTTGCGTCGTCTACACAAGGTTACTCCAATAGCACAATACAAAATTGTCATGACGATCAAAGGAGCAAAAATGAAACCCCCGATAAGTACGAATGACCAAACCCTATACAGAGAATAATTATCATCTCTGTCCTCTGTGCACAATGTTAGTCCATTGTACTCCTGCACATTCACCGCGAAGAAATCTTTGGAGTTAACTGCTATTGCCACAGTCCAGGTGGAAGCAATGGCAATAGCGCGAAACCTAGAGGATATCATTTTGATTTTCATCGGGAAGACCACGGCCATGAATCGATCAATAGCGATCCAAAGAAGACTTTGCACAGAAACATAGAGGGAAACATTAAGGAGAAAGTTCAGCAATTTACACAGAACTAGTCCAGCCTTTCCATGCACTTTCCATTGAAGAGATTTTGTCGCTTCGCTCGCAAGGTGAACTGGAATTTGTACAATAGGGTAGATGAGGTCGGATACTGCCATGTTGACGATAAGGAAATTTACTGTTTTTCTAAGCTCTTTTCGTTTATAAACCACGACAATTATTAAAGTATTTCCAACCAAGCTGCTCACTAAAATGATGGACAAGAAAAACATTTTGAAGGCAGTGATGGAGCTAGGATGATTAAAGTAATCGTAGAAGTTACACTTGCCGCCATTTTGTGGGTTAGAAGATCCGTTGGTAAAATTTGCGGACATCATATTTTACAATTCACAATTGATTCCTCACTCCTTTTGAATTGATATTCTGTTAATTTGAAACAGTTTTCAATTTTGTGAAATCTCCGTAAGATCAAAAGACTTAATCCTTGCTTGCCATGCTTGTCAAACAGGCATATCAACTATTTTGAACGGACGGTAACATTGATGTTGCCCACAGCTGTTTTTGAGTTAATTAAAAAAAAAAGCAAATCATCGCGTATGTACTGAAAATGAATTATGATTGTAGCTGACCATTTTCAGTATCCAGACTTAGAGAAAAGTCGCATTTTAAGCCCGAACTATAATTCATTTGCAACCGTTTGTAATGCTTTCTCTACTTTTTTTTCTTTTAGCGTTTAAAACCTGTACTGAATCTTCCGTGCAAAACATTAAATTACTTTCTTTCGGCTATGAGCCAATATTTGCCAGATCATTGTGAAGGATAATTCAGACGACTATAACATTTTATTGACACGAGACCTTACTCAAAAGAAAGTTTATTCCATCTCCGCTTGTTTGTCAGTCCATGCAAACTTCTTTTCTTTAGATCGATACGAAAATTAAACCAGGCTAGCTCCTAAACAAAAGTATGACCAAGGTTTTACTGTTATTAATAATATCATCGTTTTCATTTTTATTTTATTGTTTTGCTTTTGAAAAGTCCCGGAAAGCTTTGACAGGTGTCTCCCATCATTTAAAATCGAACACAGATAATTTTTTTCAGTTCACTAGTTGGGACTGACGTGCAGCCATGGAACAATGATTATCCCAATAAATCCTCATTATAAAAATGTATTTTGTTCACAGTTAGTACACACGTTTCGGACTTCATTTCGCTTTTTAAAGACATTTGTGGTGTTTGCTAAGCGGATTGTAAATTGAAAGCATGATTTTTTCGGGATTTCATGTAGTTACTGCTTTAAGTAATGTCGCAAGGTAAAAATAAAAGGGAAGCAGAACAAAAATTGACTGAGAGGGTTCGGGTCAAATCGCATGCCCGCTTTTGAGACAGGCTACCTTTGTTAGTCCCGACTGTGCTCCCACCATTCATAACATACACAGCTCTCGACACCTCAAGAAAGTGGGCTGGATGCGTGGGCAAACCAACACAGACGGTTTTAGCATCGCATTTACGGCAAACACCAGCCAAAATTCTGAGTGTTTTTTTTTTTTTTTTTCAGATAAAAGAGACTTGTCAGATTTAATTTACCTCACCTCTTGGCTGTTAGCTGCAAATGAAGGCTAATTTCTCGAAAGAGAGAGACAAGTAAGAATAAAATGCGTTTTCAGGGTTTTAGGACGTCGACAATTATTTAATTAATGCAAGCAGCAACCTGATGTATGCGGTTGCCGTTTCTCGTGAAGTAAAGATCTCCGTATTGATGGGCATGCATTCGCTCTGTTTTTATATGCCAGTCTATCTGTCCGATCAAATTGAGAGGGTCCAGAAGTCGAGAAGCGAGCCTTTATCATACAGAGTCTGTGAGCAATACAATACTCTAAATTGAAGTTGAAGTTACTTTCAAACTGACAGAAAGATTTGTGCGAAACGTTGTTCAACAAGATCAACGAGAGAGGTTGCAATGGCTGCCCTGCTGCCTCCTCGCAACAGTTTTTTTTTTTTAAGTTAGACTCATTGTTAAATAAACGAATGTTCACACTCCCAAAAGGTTCCAGACCTCGCTTACTATACATTTTGCTACAAAGAAAGAATGTAAATTATGGTATGATCAATTTTAATATCACGAATATTTGAGTTATATTCTATGTGGCTTATAGCTTTTTTTTGCGTCTTTGCATTTTATCACATGTAATTCAGCTGAAAAGCTGGAAGTGGTGTTTTAATAAACGAATTTTCTTCTTTTTCTTCTTCTTCTTCTTCTTCTTCTTCTTCTTCTTCTTCTTCTTCTTCTTCTTCTTCTTCTTCTTCTTCTTCATCTTGTTAATCTTCTCAAAAGAGAGGGCTCCCTGCTTAAATCGAAGATTCAGACTATTTGGTTAAAATCGACTGTAATCCTCATTGATATTTTGAACATTTTAGTCCAGCATTTCGTTGTTTTCCGGACTACCGAATCAATCTCACTGCTCAATCTCAAATTGTGCTAATAATTTTTTTCAATGAATAGAAGTTCACTTGCAGCAAGTTCAGTTATCATATTTGTTTGTAAAACAGTGAAAAAGAGTAACCTGGCAATAAGCAAGCGGAAATTAAAGGGGTCTAGGTCACGCAATTTTAGGCAATTTCAGCATTGATCGAATGGTCATAGAATAAACTAAAATATCAAAATAACTCTTCAAAACTATAGACGAACTCTAACAAAACACAGGGAAGACAAGAAGGGACATAACTGACAAAACTGGAGATGATTGAAATGGATTGAATTTGGGTAAAAAGATAAACGTCGGCCCACCTTTTTTCAAATTTATATCAGTCTATATCAAAATGTCATTTACACAGCTGGAAAATCATTCTCAGTTGTTATGTGGTAGTGATTTTGCAAATGAAGGACTCTTGCTCTGCCAATTTGACGTTTAGAGCTCATTTAACAAAATTAAACAAAATTACCTAAAATAGCGTCAACTAGCCCCTTTAAGTACGCGCTGTTAAAAAAAGGCGCTGATCTAGTTAAAGGAGTAGTCAATTGCAAGGAAAAATTACATAGAACTTTTTTCCATTATATTAGCATTTATGTTGAAACCACGAATTTCAACCGAAAATTCTTTTCAGCAGTATGATTCAAGTATAAGCACTTTTTTTTCAAACTCTTAGTTCACAAAGCCCTGTGTTACAAAATTTCTGAAACTCGGCTGAAGACCATTAATTCTAGGAAGATAATATTTGTTACAAAACTCAGAACCTATTGCAGGCCTTTCCATCCTTCAATATCTGAAACTTGAATCAAACTAATAATTCAGGTCAGCATTTGTTATTAGCATTTTGTCTTGTCTTGTCAATACATTGGCTTAATATCTATGGCTTCTATATTTGAAGCCTCAGAGGTGGCATTAATTGGCTACATACACCCACATAGTTTGCGCTCACAGTGTTTTTCTTCTTTTTCTTCAAATTATACCAGTTGGAGGACGTTGACGATACTTTTTTCATGCAAGAGCGCCTGTGAATTGTATAGGAGGTTTTTACGTGACGTCATCGCCGCCATGTTGGTGGACGAAAACAAAGATCTCTCATTAGCTTCTTTTGTTCGTCTACCAGAAGTCGTACATTTCTATATTGTTATTGGTGCCCCAGAGGTTGGTTGAATAGTTGCGGTTACACTCGCCTTCTTCCCGAGGTAACCCTGTGGGTAATAGCCTCGGGCTGGGATCGGTTTGGGTTTCCGGTCAGGTTTAGTCCTCCGGTTACATTGCAAATAATTACCCAAGGTCAACTTTTGATCTGGCAGTATTTGGGTTTAAAATTGTTGACGGACCTGCACGACTCCTGCAGTTCGCAAATAGATTGCTCTTTCAGCCTTTATAGTTTAGCTCTTACAAGAGTGTCTTTTAGGGATTTTCCGTGACGATATGAGATGAGGGGCGGTTCCTTGAAGATATTTCATAATAGAGTTTAAAAGTGTTGACGGACCTGCACGACTACTGCAATCACAAAAAAACAAAACAAAACTTTGCCGCACTAAAAGAAATCGAATTAATGGGTATTTAGAGCAAAGACAGGTAAAATATACTCACTTTGAACCTCGAAAGTTGGCCATGTTTGATACCACATGTAATGAATTTGGTACGTGCCAGGATATTTGCCGCAATTTCAGCGCAACACCACAAAAATGTGCCCAGCATATGTTGCGGTTTCCGGAATTAATTTTTTCTTCCACCCGATTGGTTGAACTACTCTTGTGGTTAGATAAACCATAGTTAGTAGAGGAGATAAACCAAGATTAAACCCTACGACTTGGTTCGGGAAACGTCATGTATAATTCTTTTGTTCTTTTTGATGTATCCATAGTGATTCCCCATGGGCAGTTTCACTGTGGGAATAGAGGTTACACACAAAACACAAACTTCCAATGGGTAAAGTCTCACTTTCCCGTGGGCAAAGGGTCTAGTGGAACCGCAACTAATGTTGCCTACAAATTTTACCAACGGATTCCCTAAAAAACAGAACGAGACTTGTAATGTACAGGAATATTTTACCAAGCAGCCTATTTCCGTCAAAATGATCAGAATGGCTTTCTTGTTCATCATTTTACTAGTCAGCTTGAGGACGTGCGGCCAGCCAGAGTATGTTTTTCGGGATTTTTGTCTTGAGCAGGGTATCGAATTTATCATTTTTTGTCTTAATCAGGGTATCGATTTATCAAATTTTGTCTTAAACGGGGTTAAATGTCTTAAACAGGGTATCAAAAATCAGACTTCTGTCTTAAACAGGGTAGGAAAATCAGCGATATTTGTCTTAAACAGGTTCAGGGTATGAGGGGCCGCGCCGCATCTCCCCACCCAGGGATATATCGAGTCCCTCTTCCCCCCCCACCGGTCGGAAATACACTAATAATCCTTGTAGTTTATAAAAAGAAAGAACTTAGGAAGACAGTTAATTTTTTTTATCGTTAATATGGCGGTATCTGACATGATTTTCCCTTTGACGTATATTCCAGTTATGTTGGTAAATGAAGCGACCAATTCTTTTCGATGGCAAGTTCCAGGAGCCGACCGGGTTAATTCTTTGCATACTGCATTTTCTTCTCTGGAAAATTTCCACCACTGTTTCAGTACAAAGTCTTCTCTGGATTGCTGTAGGTCGATTCATGGCCGTGGTCTCTCCGATGAAAATTAAGATCATATCATCGAAGTTTCGCGCTATTGTCATTGCCTCAACCTGGATTGTGGAAGTAGTCATCAATTTTAAAGATTTTTGAAGTTTTGTCTGGACGATTATGTTGCATCTTCTGTGTTGTCTCGACACTCTTACAGATCCTACCAGATCTCAACATTCTCATCCTCCAACACCCTCACCTCAAATGAAACCTCCTATACCACACATCAGAACACTTCACATCATACTTCCGACAAAACTCTCAGTACACCTTGAACGGCTCCTTCAATGTTCCCTCTTTGCCAAACCAGTGCAACCACTCGCCACATGCTCAACCGACTGCCCTTGTCACACACTCTGCACTTTAGCTCTAGTCCTCCTCAACTGTGGCCCGAAAATACCTCGCTCGCATAACAACAACAACAACAATAATAATGATGATGATAATAATAAATAATAATAATAATAATAATAATAATAATAATAATAATAATGATATAGCTAATATGATTGATACCACCAATCAGAACATCAGAAAGCTGCGTACCGGTGTATTTTCTAGAAAACAGACGCCGCAACTCGCACTGCCAACACGTCGGAGTTGCGATGTTTCAACTTAGTTGCTTTTCACAGGAACGCGTAAAGAACTGCGAGCCCCAACCGATATATTCCCATCGGTCATCACCATTGATAAGATGAACACGGGCCATTTTAAGTCGCTCAGCTATGGATTTTTAAAATACGAATTTCTTGCTAAATACGCAAATCAAAATACACAAACATTGCATATAGCTGGGAAATGCACTCGCGTTCACTCTATTTCCTATAAAAGATTTATGTCTCCTAAGGTGATGAATTGTCAGGATTGCGTTAAAAGACTATTCCGAAAAGGCCTTACGATGTATATGGCGTTTACGAAAGACAATCGCTTCTCGGCCTTTTGGCTATGAGTGTCATTGTCAGCCAATTGCACCCCTGTACTTTTTTCAGGATGTTATGAAGCTAGCATTACACGGTTAATCCCGTTACCGGCTCACGAAGGCGTTCTAGACCAAATATAAACATTTCGGGCAACGCAGCTGTAAATTGGGGTGAAGTTTTCGGGGATTGTGCGGTAGTGTCATTTCTCTTGTGAACTGTGATCCTATTAGCATCCGCCATATAGTAAATGAACCCCTTCGCAGCTGGTATGTCGGCTGATAATGATAATATGAAATTTTCAGGACAATCTCTCAGCCAAGGACATTATCAGCCATCATACAAGCAAGCCAGAAAGGGGTTTATTTATTTTATAACCCTCCCATTAATTGTCATATCGCAAAAAAAAACCGCTCGTATAATGTCGGTGTTGATCTGATGGCGTTCCTTGCTTTTTTTTTTCGATGCACTTTTCAAAATTTGACTAGAAAGAAAGCGTGTCGGTCTCAGGAAAAAAATCAAATCATTTTCATTATCACTGTGAATCGAAAACTCGAAAAAAAAAGGCGCTTTTTTTGCCTAAAGAAAAAAAATCCAACCGTGAAAGACAGAATGTGCAAAGTTTGGATGCCGGTTTGGATGACAGTGTTTTCAAATGCGGCTGTTTTTCACCCTTTCAAACTGTTGGTTTACTTTATACTCACAAGAAAAAAGGCAAGTGAATGTTTTAAATTCTCTGCTCAAGAAAATGACTCAAGATTAAATCTGTAAAGTCTGCTAAGGACTTTCTTCACATGTTCAAAGACGTTGAAAGCATATTTTGTTGACTTATTTGTATTTTCCGGAACAGCATTTGCGACCATCTTTTTAATGTCACTAGACTCCAGAAAACGAGTTTGTTTTTCTTCCGCCGGGTCGCTGTGCATCGTATCTTCACCGGAGCAATGGAACCTTGCCAAACAGCTGTCTGAAAAAAGGAGCAGGAGGGGAAGGGGACGTTTTTTCTATCTACGATGACAAGGACTAGAGGCTGGATTTTGCATGATTCTTTAATCGCTCCATCAGTTGAAATCATAGAAATAAATAAATTACATCGAACCATATAGCTGAGCGGATCTCAATTTAAGAGTAAGTATTCTTATGTCTTGATTGCACTGATCCTCAGCGTGGCTATCCTCCCATTTGTTCCGTTTTTCAGGAATGTGTTTTTGATTCTTACGGTCTTGCGACAAATCAAAATTTCCTTTACTCCACGACGATAACTTTTGACAAAGGTTAAACATATCACTGGATTAGTTATGGAAGATAAGAAAAGTGCTCTGTAGACCATAAACCCGAGCACACCGTAAAGCCAACAAAACCTTGGATTGGATTCAAGGTATTTCCACTCTCCTGACGCTCTTAATATTGATAGCGTGGCAAAAGAGGCAGAAAATATATAAAATACCACCACTATGCAAAGGCTCATCTTTATGGCTTGCTGATTGCTTGTATTCTTTTGATACACTTTGCCAAGAACTGTCAATTTGCTTCTTCTACACACGGTTACTCCAATAGCACAATACAAAATTGTCATGACGATCAAAGGAGCAAAAATGAAACCCCCGATAAGTACGAATGACCAAACCCTATACAGAAAATAATTATTATCTCTGTCCTCTGTGCACAATGTTAGTCCATTGTACTCCTGCACCTTTACCGCGAAGAAATCTTTGGAGTTAACTACTATTGCCACAGTCCAGGTGGAAGCAATGGCAATAGCGCGAAACCTAGAGGATATCATTTTGATTTTCATCGGGAAGACCACGGCCATGAATCGATCAATAGCGATCCAAAGAAGACTTTGCACAGAAACACAGAGGGAAACATGAAGGAGAAAGTTCAGCAATTTACACAGAACTAGTCCAGCCTTTCCATGCACTTTCCATTCAGGAGATTTTGTCGCTTCGCTCGCAAGGTGAACTGGAATTTGTACAATAGGATAGATGAGGTCGGATACTGCCATGTTGACGATAAGGAAATTTACTGTTTCTCTAAGCTCTTTTCGTTTATAAACCACGACAATTATTAAAGTATTTCCAACCAAGCTGCTCACTAAAATGATGGACATGAAAAACATTTTGAAGGCAGTGATGGAGCTAGGATGATTAAAGTAATCGTAGAGGTTGCACTTGCCGCCATTTTGTGGGTTAGAAGATTCGTTGGTAAAATTTGCGGAGATCATATTTTACAATTCACAATTGATTCCTCACTCCTTTTGAATTGATATTCTGTTAATTTGAAACAGTTTTCAATTTTGTGAAATCTCCGTAAGATCAAGAGACTAAATCCTTGCTTGCCATGCTTGTCAAACAGGACGGACGGTAACATTGATGTTGCCCACAGCTGTTTTTGAGTTAATTAAAAAAAAGGCAAATCATCGAGTATGTACTGAAAATGAATTATGATTGTAGCTGACCTTTTTCAGTATCCAGACTTAGAGAAAAGTCGCATTTTAAGCCCGAACTATAATTCATTTGCAACCGTTTGTAATGCTTTCTCTACTTTTTTTTTTCTTTTAGCGTTTAAAACCTGTACTGAATCTTCCGTGCAAAAAATTAAATTACTTTCTTTCGGCTATGAGCCAATATTTGCCAGATCATTGTGAAGGATAATTCAGACGACTATAACATTTTATTGACACGAGACCTTACTCAAAAGAAAGTTTATTCCATCTCCGCTTGTTTGTCAGTCCATGCAAACTTCTTTTCTTTAGATCGATACGAAAATTAAACCAGGCTAGCTCCTAAACAAAAGTATGACCAAGGTTTTACTGTTATTAATAATATCATCGTTTTCATTGTTATTTTATTGTTTTTCTTTTGAAAAGTCCTGGAAAGCTTTGACAGGTGTCTCCCATCATTTCAAATGGAACACAGATAATTTTTTCAGTTCACTAATTGGGACTGACGTGCAGCCATGGAACAATCATTATCTCAATAAATCCTCATTATAAAAATGTATTTTGTTGACGGTTAGTACACACGTTTCGGAGTTCATTTCGAGTTTTAAAGACATTTGTGGTGTTTGCTTAGCGGATTGTAAATTGAAACCTTGATTTTTTCGGGATTTCATGTAGTTACTGCCTTAAGTAATGTCGCAAGGTAAAAATAAAAGGGAAGCCGGACAAAAATTGACTGAGAGGATTCGTGTCAAATCGCATACCCGCTTTTGAGACAGGCTAACTTTGTTAGCACCGACAGGCCTCCCAACATTCATAAAATAAACAGCTCTCGACACCTCAAGAAAGTGGGCTGGACGCGTGGGCGAACCAACACAGACGGTTTTAGCATTGCATTTACGGCAAACACCAGCCAAAGTTTTTTTTTATTTTTTTTTCAGATAAAAGAGACTTGTCAGATTTAATTTATCTCACCTCTTGGCTGTTAGCTGCAAATGAAGGCTAATCTCTGGAAAGAGAGAGACAAGTAAGAATAAAATGCGTTTTCACGGTTTTAGGACGTCGACAATTATTTAATTAAAGCAAGCAGGAACCTGATGTATGCAGTTGCCGTTCCTCGTGAAGCAAAGCCAGTCTATCTGTCCGATGAAATTGAGAGGGCCAGGAAGTCTAGAAGCGAGACTTTATCATACAGAGTCGGTGAGCACTACAATCATAAATTGAAGTTGAAGTTACTTTCAAACTGACAGAAAGATTTGTGCGTAACGTTGTTCAACAAGATCAACGAGAGAGGTTGCAATGGCTGCCCTGCTGCCAGCTCGCAACAGGTTTTTTTTTTTTAAGTTAGACTCATTGTTAAATAAACGAATGTTCACACTCCCAAAAAGTTCCAGACGTCGCTTACTATACATTTTGCTACAAAGAAAGAATGTAAGTTATGGTATGATCAATTTTAATATCACGAATATTTGAGTTTCATGCTATGTGGCTTATAGCTTATTTTTGCATCTTTGCATTTTATCACATGTGATTCAGCTGAAAAGCTGGAAGTGGTGTTTTAATAAACCGATTTTCTTCTTCTTTGTCTTCTTTATCTTGTTAATCTTCTCAAAAGAGAGGGCTTCCTGCTTAAATCGAAGATTCAGACTATTGGGTTATTTGGTTAAAATCGACTGTAGTCCTCATTGATATTTTGAACATTTTAATCCGGCATTTCGTCGTTTTCCGGACTACCGGATCAATCTCACTGATCAATCTCAAATTGTGCTAGTACATTTTTTCAATGAATAGTAGTTCACCTGCATCAAGTTCAGTTATCATATTTGTTTGTAAAACAGTGAAAAAGAGTAACCTGGCAATGAGCAAGCGGAAATTAAAGGGGTCTAGGTCACGCAATTTTAGGCAATTTCAGCACTGATCGAATGGTCATAGAATTAACTAAAATATCAAAATAACTGTTCAAAACTATAGAAGAACAAAACACAGGGAAGACAAGAAGGGACATAACTGGACAAAACTGGAGAGGATTGAAATGGATTGAATTTGGGTAAATTTGAAAAACGTCGGCCCACCTTTTTTCAAATTTATATCAGTCTATATCAAAATGTCATTTACACACCAGCTGGAAAATTATTCTCAGTTGTTATGTGGCAGTGATTTCGCAAATGAAACACTCTTGTTCTGCCAATTTGACGTTTAGAGCTCATAATTAACAAAATTAAATAAAATTACCTAAAATAGCGTGACCTAGCCCCTTTAAGTATGCGCTGTTAAAAAAAGGCGCTGATCTAGTTAAAGGAGTAGTCAATTGCAAGGAAAAATTACATAGAACTTTTTTCCATTATATTAGAATTCATGTTGAAACCACGAATTTCAACCGAAAATTCTTTTCAGCACTATGATTCAAGTATAAGCACTTTTTTTTTCAAACTCTGAGTTCACAAAGCCCTGTGTTACAAAAATACTGAAACTCGGCTGAAGACCATAAATTCTAGGAAGATAATATTTTACAAAAGTCAGCACCTATTGCAGGCCTTTCCATCCTTCAATATCTGAAATTTGAATCAAACTAATAATTCAGGTCAGCATTTGTTATTAGCACTTTGTCTTGTCTTGTCAGTACATTGGCTTAATATCTACGGATTCTATATTTGAGGCCTCAGAGGTGGCATCAATTGGCTACATACACCCACATAGTTTGCGCTCACAGTGTTTTTCTTCTTTTTCTTCAAATTATACCAGTTGGAGGACGTTGACGATACTTTTTTCATGCAAGAGCGCCTGTGAATTGTATAGGAGGTTTTTACGTGACGTCATCACCGCCATGTTGGTGGACGAAAACAAAGATCTCTTATTAGCTGCTTTTGTTCGTCCAGCAGATGTCGTACATTTCTATATTGTTATTGGTGTCCTTAGAGGTTGGTTGAAAACGTCCTATTCATTAGTTGCGGTTACACTCGCCTTCTGCCCGAGGTAACCCTGTGGGTAATTGCCTTGGGCTGGGATCGGTTTGGAATTCCGGTCAGGTTTAGTCCTCCGGTTACATTGCAAATAATTACCCAAGGTAAACTTTTGATCTGGCAGTATTTGGGTTTAACATTGTTGACGGGCCTGCACGACTCCTGCAGTTCGCAAATAGATTGCTCTTTCAGCCTTTATAGTTTAGCTCTTACTAGAGTGTTCTTAGGGATTTTCCTTTGCGATATGAAATAAGGGGCGGCTCCTTAAAGATATTTCATAATAGAGTTTAAAAGTGTTGACGGACCTGCACGACTCCTGCAGTTCGCAAAAAACAAAACAAAACTTTGCCGCACTAAAAGAAATCGAATTAATGGGTATTCAGAGCAAAGACAAGTAAAATATACTCATTTTGAACCTGGAAAGTTGGCCATATTTGATACCGCGTGTAATGAATTTGGTAGGTGCCAGGATATTTGTCGCAATTTCAGCGCAACACCACAAAAATGTGCCCAGCAAGTGCTGCTATTTCCGGAATTAAATTTTCTTCCACCCGATTGGTTGAACTACTCTTGTGGTTAGATAAACCATAGTTAGTAGAGGAGATAAACCAAGACTAAACCCCACGACTTGGTTCGGGAAACGTCATGGGTAATTCTTTTGTTCTTTTTGATGTATCCATAGTGATTCCCCATGGGCTGTTTCACTGTGGGAATAGAGGTTACACAAAAAACACAGACTTCCCATGGGTAAAGTCTCACTTTCCCGTGGGCAAAAGGTCTAGTGGAACCGCAACTAATGTTGCCTACAAATTTTACCAACGGATTTCCGAAAAAACAGAGCGAGACTTGTAATGTACAGGAATATATTACCAAGCAGCCTATTTCCGTCAAAATGATCAGAATGGCTTTCTTGTCCATCATTTTACTAGTCAGATTGGTCGGAAATACACTAATAATCCTTGTAGTTTATAAAAAGAAAGAACTTAGGAAGACAGTTAATTTTTTTAACGTTAATATGGCGGTATCTGACATGATTTTCCCTTTGACGTATATTCCAGTTATGTTGGTAAGTGAAGCGACCAATTCTTTTCGATGGCAAGTTCCAGGAGCGACCGGGCTAATTCTTTGCATACTGCATTTTCTTCTCTGGAAAATTTCCACCACTGTTTCAGGACAAAGTCTTCTCTGGATTGCTGTAGGTCGATTCATGGCCGTGGTCTTTCCGATGAAAATTAAGATCATATCATCGAAGTTTCGCGCTATTGTCATTGCTTCAACCTGGATTGTGGCAGTAGTCATCAATTTTAAACATCTTTAAAGTTTTGTCTGGACGATTATGTTGCATCTTCTGTGTTGTCTCGACACTCTTACAGATCCTACCAGATCTCAACATTCCCAACCTCCAACACCCTCACCTCAAATGAAACCTCCTTATACCACTCATCAGAACACTTCACATCATACTTCCGACAAAACTCTCAGTACACCTTGAACGGCTCCTTCAATGTTCCCTCTTCGCCAAACCAGTGCAACCACTCGCCACATGTTCAACCGACTCACCTTGTCACACACTCTGCACTTTAGATCTAGTCCTCCTCAACTGTGGCCCGAAAATACCTCGCTCGCATACCAACAACAACAACAATAATAATAATAATAATAATAATAATAAGAAGAAGAAGAAGAAGAAGAAGAAGAACAATAATAATTTTTTTTTTAAATAACAGAAACTTTATTTCAACTATCAAAACAGTTAGTAAATATTTACAATTTTAAACTATATATCGAAATTATTTACAAATTTTAAAACCTAATTTATATGTTCACGATATATAACTATTTATGATATGTGAATAATTTATAAATTGGAAAAAGACAATTAAGCATTACTAAAGAAAAAGCTGATAAAAAAATTAACTAGTAATAGTAATAATAATAATTTAAAATAATAATAATAATAATATAGCCAATATGATTGATACCACCTATCAAAACATCAGAAAGCTGCGTACCGGTGCATTTTCTAGAAAACAGAAGCCGCAACTCGCACCGCCAACAGGTCGGAGTTGCGATGTTTCGACTTCGTTGCTTTTCACAGGAACGCGTAAAGAACTGTGTGTCCCAACGGATATATTCCCATCCGTCATCACCATTGATAAGATGACCACGCGCCATTTTAAGTCGCTCAGCTATAGATTTTTAAAATACGAATTTCTCTTGTGAACTGTGATCCTATTAGGTCTTTTGGTGAGAATCCGGTGTATCAGCGATGAAGTGCTTTAGTCGCTCAACTTAGCTCAACTTATACCACGTGTACATGAGACTTGGGCGCTTCTAATAGAGTGCTTGTAATAACCATATCTGTCATTCTGCGCAGGGGCTCAGAGGATGGTTTCCGTTCTGGCCCCAGTTGTTCAAAAGCCGGATAACGCTATCCACTGGATAAATCACTAATCATTGGATAGCGCAATTGGTTTCGCTATTACCTATCCACTGGATAGTGATTAATCCGAAGGATAGAGCTTTTGTTTGAACAACTGGGGCCTGGTTTATCTGTTGGAGTCAAGTGTACAGTCCATGGTTATCTTCTTATTCCTACCCCTTCCCCTCATCACAACTTAGTTTTCTTCATCCGGTACTTGGAACAGACTCTCCAAGAATAAAGCAAAACTCGTTGAAAAATCACCCTTTCCATGTAGATATGATCATACAGGGTCCTCTTTGAGGTGCATATCTTTTTTTTTTTTTTAAGTTTCCTCACCTTGTCTTGGTGTACTACAAATCAGATTACTCCACAGATTTCTCTCTGGTGTCAGTCCACTCACACACTGGATCAAAAAGGATGGATTTTTCGACTGTCTAAATTACTTGTGACTGAGATAATTATTGGGTCACGAAATCATCTCATACGCCATATAGTAAATTAACCTCTTCGGGCGGCTGGTATGTTGGCTGATAATGATAAAATAAAATTTTTAGGAAAATTTCAATCAAGGACATTATCAGCTATCACACCAGCAAGCCAGAAAGGGATTTATTTATTTTATAACCCTCCCATTAATTTTCATATCGCGGAAAAAAAAACACTCGTAAAATGCCAGTGTTGGCGTTCCTTGCTTTTTTTTTTTTTCGATGCACTGTTCAAAATTTGACTGGGAAGAAAATGTGTCGGTTTCAGGAAAAAGTCAAATCGTTTTAATTGTCACTGCGAATCGAAAACTCGAAAACAAGGTGCTTTTTTTTGCCGCTACTAAAAAAGAAATTCTACCATAAAAGACAGAATGTGCAAAGTTTGGGATGGCTTTCCACCCGAACTTCACTAACGGTTTCTAATATGACAAGGGCTAGAGGCTGGATTTTGCAGGATTCCTTAATCGCCCGATCAGTTGAAATCAGAGTAATAAATAAATTACATCGAACCATATAACTTAGCGGATCTCAATTTAAATGTAAGTATTCTTATGTCTCGATTGCACTGATCCTTAGCGTGGCTATCCTCCCATTTGTTCCTTTCTTCAGCAGTGTGTTTTTCATCCTTACGGTCTTGCGACAAACGAAAATTTCCTTTACTCCACGAGGACAACTTTTGACAAAAGTTAAATCACAAACCCATAAGGGTTGAAACGTGTAACGCGCGTTCACAGCTTCCGAATATTCAGTGCGAACTGATTGGTTGAATGTTTCAGTGCTAAGTACCATATTTGGAAACCCCTCGCTCTTGTTGTTCCAAACATGGTACTTAGTAAATTGAATATTCAGAAGCTTGTTTCCCAGCACACAAGGGGCCGTTACACCTTTCAACCCTTATGGGTTTCTGGTTAAACATATCACTGGATTAGTTATGGAAGATAAGAATAGTCCTATGTAGACCATAAACCCGAACACGCCGTAAAGCCAACAAAACCTTGGATTGGGTTCAAGGTATTTCCACTCTCCTGACGCTCTTAATATTGATAGCGTAGCAGAAGAAACAGAAAATGTATAAAATGCCACCACGATACAAAGGCTCATCTTTATGGCTTGCTGATTGCTTGTATCCTTTTGATACACTTTGCCAAGAACTGTCAATTTGCGTCGCCTACACAAGGTTACTCCAATAGCGCAATACAAAATTGTCATGACGATCAAAGGAGCAAAGATGAAACCACCGACAAGAACAAATGACCAAACCCTATACAGAGAATAATTATTATCTCTGTCCTCTGTGCACAACGTTAGTCCATGGTACTCCTGCACCTTTATCGTGAAGAAATCTTTGGAGTTAACGACTATTGCCACAGTCTAGGTGGAAGCAATGGCAACAGCGCGAAGCCTAGAGGATATCATTTTGATTTTCATCGGAATGACCATGGCCATGAATCGATCAACAGCAATCCAAAGAAGACTTTTCACAGAAACACAGAGGGAAACGTGAAGAAGAAAGTTCCCCAATTTACACAGAACTATTCCAACCGTTTCATGCACTTTCCTTTGAGGAGATTTGGTCGCTTCACTCACAAGGCTAAGTGGAATTGCTACAATAGGGAAGATGAGGTCGGATACTGCCATGTTGGCAATAAGGAAATTTACTGTTTTTCTAAGCTCTTTTGGCTTATAAACCACTACACCTATTTAAGCATTTCCAACGAAGCTTGTCAGTAAAATGATGGACATGAAAAACATTTTGAATGCAGTGATGGAGCTAGGCTGATTAGAGAAATCGTAGAGGTTGCAATTGCCGTCGTTCTGTGGGTTAGAAAATCCGTTGCTAAAATTTGCGGAAATCATATTTTACAATTCACAGTCGCTTTCGCACTCCTCTTGAATTGATATTCTGTTAATTTTAAGCAGGTTTCAATTTTTGCTGAAATCTCTGTAAGATCAGAAGGCTAAATCCTTGCTTGCCATACTTGTCAGGCAGACCGTAAGAACTATTTTGAAAAGACGGCAACACTGATGTAAGTTGCTCACAGCTATTTTTTGTTACTGAAAAACATTTTAGGTTCTTCGTATCTTGCATTAAAATACAGCCAATCATCGACTGAGCTCACTGGGCTCGGTTTTAATAATAATGTTCTGAAAATGCAACCGTTTGGGATGCTTTCTCTGCATATTTATTTATTTATTCTTTAGCGTTTATAACCTGTACTGAATTATCCGTGCAAAATATTCTGCTTTAAAAAATTAAATTACTTTTCTTTCAGCTCTAAGCCAACATTTGCCAGGTCATTGTAAAAGAGAATTCAGACTACTATAACATTTTATTGACACTGGGCCTTATTAAAAAGAAAGTTCTTCAATCTCCGCTTGTTTGTTAGGCCATACAAAATTCTCTCCTTTAAACACGAAAATTAAACAAAAGTATGACTAAGGTTTTACTAATATTAATAGTATCACGGGTTTGTTTTAATTCATTTTTATTTTAGTATTTTGTTTTTGAAAAGTCCCGGAAAGCTGTGACAGGTGTCTCCCATCTTTTCAAATCTCCGTTTGTTTGTCAGTCCATACAAAATTATTTCCTTTAGAGACGAAAATTAAACCTGCTCCTTAACAAAAGGATGACTAAGGTTTTACTTTTGTTAATAATATCACAGTTTTGCTTAATTCATTTTTAGTTTATTACTGTGTTTTCGAAAAGTCCTGGAAAGATGTCACAGGTGTCTCCCATCTTTTCAAATCGAACACAGATAAATTTTTCAGTTCAAGTTAGGCCTGACATGCAGCTATGGAACAATCGCAATAAATCCTCATTTTAAAACCAACTTTAACGATGAAATGTTATATGACTGAAATGAATCATATATTGAGCTGCGGATATGAAATCAAATAAAGCAATGATCCTTCATTTGATTTCATATCCGCAATTCAATGTATGATCCATTTCATACATCATTTCATCGTTGATTCATTCCTGACGGGAACATGAGAACCCACAAATGACCAGCTCCCAACGTTAGTGGCTTCATAGCTCAGTTGTTTATAATTAGAGCGTCGCATCGGTATCGCGGGTTCAGCAAACCACGTTGAAGTACTGAATTTTTCAGGCTCCTCTTCGCAATTGCAAAAATTGCATTCCTAACTTCGAGGATCATATCTTCATTTGAAAATTTGTTGACGATTCTTACACACGTTTCGGAGTTTACTTTGAGTTTTAAGGCATTTGTACATGTGCTGTTTGCTAAGCGGATTGTAAAATGAAAGCATGAAATTTTCG
>NC_090888.1:43707178-43722178 GCF_036669925.1 Montipora capricornis | reverse complement strand
ATAAACGGAAAGAACTTAGGAAGACAGTGAATTTTTTTATCGTCAATATGGCGGTGTCCGATATGATCTTCCCTCTGATAAAAATTCCAGTCCTGTTGGTTAACGAAGCGACCGATTCTTTTCGATGGCAAGTTCGTGGAGCGACCGGGTTAATTCTTTGTATACTCCTTTTTCTTCTCTGGAATATTTCCACCACTGTTTCAGTACAAAGTCTTCTCTGGATTGCTGTAGATCGATTTGTGGCCGTGGTCTTTCCGATGAAAATTAAAATGATATCATCGAGATTTCGTGGTGTTGTCATTGCTTCGACCTGGATTGTGGCAGTAGTAATCAATTTGAAAGACTTTTATGTGGTCAAAGTGGAGAAGGAAGTCTGCGTGGATGACACTGAAGCTTCTATGATTTATAAAGTTTCCTCATATGTAATCATTGCTGGTGTTTGGGCAGCTCCATTGATTGTCATGACAATTTTGTATTGTGCAATTGGAGTGACCTTGCTCAGAAGACACAAAATGGTTGTTCGTGTTAACATGATCTTCATGAATCAAAAGAACAAAAGAAATTACCGAGCTATGAAGATGAGTGTATGCGTTATGGCGGCATTTTATTGCTGTTTCGTTTCTCATGTGGCATATTTAATTTTGAAAGTGTCTGGAAAATGGGAATTACTTGTTACCGACACAACAACGTTTTGTTCGTTTCCTGACTTGATCTGGTTTTTATCTCACTTGGGATTATTTTTATCCTCCATAACAAACCCAATAATTTGCTTAGTGTTTGTGGAACGATACCGTCGTGCAATAAAAGACATTTGTTTTTGCCTTAAAAGCAGAGAATCAAATAGAAGTGATGTTGAGAATGAAAAACTAGCTCAAATAACCCTGCAAACCATTAGAGTAATCCCAAAGAATAAAAGCAATCTTGTATATAGCGAATCAAGGGAAACAAAACACTCAGTTTTAGGCTAAGAGAAATTTAGACTGAATAATTAATATTATGCACTTCCAAAAGACCATATTGTTATTATTACCTAATTTCTAAAACGTTAGCGCTAAGCTATACAGTGCTTCGCTATGGGAGAGGTTCCTCTGTACCTGTTATTCCTTTACTTGGGGCGAAGTGGGTAACGTTATGACGTCACTGGTGCGTCTTCCACGGAAGATTTCGAGTAAGATCTGGAGTGCAGGAAGGATGCAATAAGGTGAAATACTAAAATACTTGTAAAAGATGGTTTGTAAATGAATGCTTGGATGGTAGTTCTGGTAACGTTCATTAAAATAATACATCCAGCAATTTTGTGAGTCGTCGTGGGATTAAGTGGTTTGAGGGACAGTGCATGTGTCCTTCTCTATTCTTTGAAACCAGGTTCTTTAAAATTAGAATCCGATTGACGTATGTAGTTGAGGATTAAATTGACTGTGCTAACCGACGATGACACTGTATATTCCTCGGTCAGTTTCATTTCATGAAAGCTTGATTAACCCTAACCAGGAGTTTATCGGTTGACGGCCTCCTGCCCTAACCTAAGAACAAGTTAAACTAAATGTTAAATCTTATCTAAATACTTTACGATGTTGACTAATGCGCAAATCGGTTCATAAAGCTTTAATTTCAACATATGGCCAAAAAAAAATTGCCGATCAACCTTTCATTAATTTCGTTCACGGAATTAATTTTATAAGATGAGAAAATAAGTTTTACAAAGGTTAGTAACGAGTGAAGCTTTGACATGACTTATTTCCCTGCTAGCAGAGGTCTCTGACGAGTACGGGAAAAGAGAACTCTGCCATGGGTCGATAATCACTTTTATCCGACCGCCGTTCACAACCTTAAACAGCACGCCTCAAGCCGCATGCTCCATGATATATTTACGCTGTAACTTGAGCTCGCAGTATCCCGGCATTCCTTTACGGTAATTCTGTTGTTGTTGTGAAGTGAGCCCACACAACATGAAGTACCGTAAAGTTCCGATGGTAACGACGACCCCAAGTAGCGAGACCAAGTAATTTAAATGGTATACAAATTATAATATGTTCGTGCAGTGTCACAAATTGTTTACAAGAAAGCACTTTAGTTTACAACAAGGGATAGCTTTATGCCACCATTCGTCCTTGACATCAGTTCACTGATGTAGCGATGTAAGAACCACCGTAAACCGGCATAATTTCGTATTAACAACAGGAAAGTTTCTTCGAATTGAAATTGAAAACTCTATATAGTTTTCTGTATGGTTTTTTGCTGTATTTATCATTGTTATCTACACATATGGTATGCAAGTAAAATGTTGTTCTTTTTTTATTAGCTCTATTTGTAAACGATTTTTGTTCCCCGAAAGTAACGACCCCCCGAAAGTAGTGACCCCTAAAGACTGCCAATTCCGAAAGTAACGAGGGCCGGCTACTATCGGAACTCTACGGTATCACGTGAGGATTCGGTCGCTACGTAACTGCCGCGCATGCTCAACAAAGTGAGTCTCAGCCCATCGCAGACTGAGGTCTCTTTTAGCCCAGTGAAAGCAAAAGAAAAGAGACCTATGCTAGGAGGAAAATGACTTATCTAAGTACGCTCTAGAGTGTGTATTTAGCCAAAGTCACACGACCATCTTTTTTTAGTTAAATCTCCTGAGGAGTCAGTTCGTAATTGCACTATAAATTAAACTCTTGCAGGTTATCATTTGAGATTGATCCCATCAAAATAGCTAACATCTGGCAACGCTTTGTTCCGCCATCAGTCAATTGAAAGGCCGGTTAATTAATTTATTGTGCAAAGAACAAAGTAATCAATGATTTAATACGAAAACCTATGTGTTCTAACTCAGTCGTTTTGCTGTGTTTTGTTTTCACAACAGTTATTATTTGGCACAAGCGTGCCATTTTTTAACTAGATTTTATCATTATGTCAAACCCGTTTCAGCTCTCCCAAGGAAACACTTGCTTTTAAAGCGGAAAGCTGTTTACCAAATATTTTATAGAAGTGTAAGGTTCAGTACTCAACCATAACCCATGACGTCCGCAAATCTTAAGAGAGACCTTAAGCAAGGATGACGACGAATGCTACGAGAACACCACATAACAATTTTTCGCGCGTTGCTAAGGAAGTGAAATGTCACTTCCGGTAACTGACGTCATCATATCATGAGCTGAAAAGAAAACCCATTCACAAGCAAAAGTCACCGCACAAACTGTTGTTTCCATAGAACGTTTTTCCTTGCCCTTCCTAGCGCTCGTTCTCAGATCAACTGCGCATGCGTAAACGAACTGACTTCCGGTTTGAGAAAAAGCTAAATTTCCGGCGGTTTTAAATCATCTTTTTTGAAAAAGTTATGGGTATTTCAGTATCGTTTATGTCTTTAAAAAGAACATTTTTCAAAATAAAAAGAAAACCATGCTTGGCTGGATGCAAAAACGAATACAAATTATCAAACCATCGATTAAATACCAAAATTGAGTAGCACGGAGACAAATTTAGAGTTTTCTTTTATTGGTCACGTGACCATGGGCGTGGTAAGATGACGTCAGAGATAGATTATGCAGCACCTGTCTTTTTCAACGGTCTCCCCCAGTACTTAAAGAACGAGCTGGTAAGGCTCGAGAAAAGAGCAGTATCAATAATAACATCAGGAAAGTGCAACTCGGCAATAGAGGTGGGGGTAACACCCATTTTGAAGCATCATTAAGTACTATGCAGCAAGCTTTTTGACAACATTGTCAGCGATCCAAACCATAAATTGAAAGCGCTCCTTCCACCAGACTATGACAACTCACGCTATAATCTAAGACGACCGCGCCATTTTAATATGCCGAAGCTTTGTACGAACAGAACAAGAAACACTTTTATATATGCGACGTCCAAACAGTCCAGGCTGTAGTTTTATCCCACATATATACATACCTTATAAGTTAACATATTTTAACAAAAATACTTTATATGGAATTTTTAACATTGTCTTAATAATCAGTTTTTGACTTATTATCTAAGATTCATTTGTAATTTCTTAAGTATTGCAAAGCATTTGTAAATAATTGCGTAATTCAGCCTTTGGCTGCGATGCAGTTTTTAATAAACTATCTATCTATCTATCTCATATTTAGGGTCATTGGCTTACAAAAGTTGGAAACTGACCAAAATAATGCCAAATTGTCTCAAATTACTTCACCATTACATCCTTAGCAACGCACCCCAAAAAATACGTTAGTGGGCCCTTAATTAGCAAAAACCAATAGTTCTGCACGCCCTGCAGGTGCGTTTTACATTTTGATACATTCTTTGCCGTTCTTGTCTTTACAACGACGTGAAATGATCAAATTTGAGGTCATGTGGAGGACGAGAGCAACTGAAGATGAAATTTCAATTTTCTCTCTACATAACCACACCGTTCTCACCAATTTTAATCTTGGAATGTGGACTAACACTTCCCAAGCCGACTGAATTAGATCTAGAGTAATCGCAAAATTACTACAGTAACGGGAAATAATATTTTTAGACAACGTTCTCTTAGCCGTCGTCGTCGTACTTGCTTAAGGTACCTACTAACTTAGCTGGCAAAAGAATGAGGGATGTTCCATGAACGATTATTACATCAAGCAACCTTTTCACTATCAAAATTACGAAACTTGTCTTCATCTCCATCATATGCATTTTCAGTTACTGATCAACTTGGTTGGAAATATTCTAATAATCGTCACAGTTTTAAAAGGAAAGAACTTAGAAAGACAATGAATTTCTTCATGGTAAACATGGCAGCATCTGATTTGGTCTTCCCACTAATAAGTAATCCATTTCTTTTGATATGCGAAGCAACTAATACATTACCCTGCGAGCAGTTGGTTTCTCCCACGCTTTCCGAGAGAGAAACCAACGCAAGCAGCTGTTTGATTTTCAATGCAGAGTACGTCACACCCCACCTGATGCATTTGACATTACTTCCTCTCATTTCGCCGGCAAAAATATAGCTCACTGCACAGCTGTTTGTTTCCCCCGACCACATGACCAAAACAGACGGAGGGTTCTGGGGATGAGTGAATGCTACACAGCAGCCTCGCCCAAACGCAATAGTGAAAACAAGTTTACTAACTCGTTTTACCGGTTCAAATTTAATTTATTGGTCATTGGCGCAGGATGGCGGGTCACTCAGTGGTTTGATTCTCTCTCGGAAAGCGTAGGAGAAACCAAGTACATACACACATAACTTTATTTCGATTCGGATTTTTAGAGTAGCAAAGAAATATGCTAGTATCTCCGAATGTAGAATGGATTAATTCTATGTAAGGTGAATTTTTTCCTGTGGAGCCTTTCCACTATATTGTTTCGGTGCAAAGTGTTCTCTGGAGCTTGGGTTCGAGGTCAAATTAACTGCTGTTGGGATGGGGTAAGTGTTGTAAATGAACTGACTGTACCTCATCGGGTGGAGTTAATTTGACCTCGGACCCAAGCTCCGTGTCTCGTGCGGCGATCATAAGCAGTTAAATTCATCAGCTATCGTGGAAATCGAAGCAGAAAATGCTCATTTCCAGCCAAGTGCGTGGGGTTTTTTGACGACGAAACATTTACGGAGGTTCGCAAATGATATGGCTTTAGCTTTGCGTGAAAAAATTGCGGCTGAGATGGATTTTCTAGGCGCAAACCGCCTCTGAGCTGACAACGGTCGAGATCTTAGTGTGCAGCCTTGACTTCTTCTTAGAACATTGAAAACACGGACTTCGCGAAACTGTGAAATGAACTCCAAAAGGCACAAGAATATACCAGAGGTGAGTCATTTTAATTCATTTTATTGAATGAACGTTTAATTGAGCAATTTTTAGGCATCATAATCGACTGTATTTTATTTCCCATACAAAGTCTTACAACGCGTTTAAATTCTCAACGGCTGTCTGTAGTGACGCGAGCTTGGGCTGCCTATGATTTAACCCAACATTCTGTCCTCTTTTTCACTTAGTTTGCATCAAAATGGATTTTATCCTACCTTTGAATATTTTTGTGCTCCACCACAAATCCAATAGCATTTTGCACGTGTTACATATTTCTCGAAAGTTACCGCCTTGCGTTGAAAGAAACTTTTAATTATTTGTCTTCAGAGCGTAATCCTGATACAAAGGGAAATAAACGTCGGGAATCTTCAGGAAATACCACAGCAACGGATCAGAGTAATCCAAACTGATTTTAAATCCAATTTCGCCTTTTTCGAAGTCTGAGTTCGACGGAAGATAAACAATCCAATCGAGACCTAATTCGATGTGCTATGATCAGGGATTGAGTTATTTCTAAGTCAACATTATTCTTTGCACTTAATTCATAGTCTAAGAGCAACGTACCTGTAAAATCTGTGCATTGCAATTTTATCTAATAAATTGTCAAATTTTACACCGAGTCAAAGCAATTCTATCATAACTCACGTTGCGTGCAAATAACGTTTGCTAAAAGGTTCCTACAATAGACTGAATGGGTTATAGGTTGTAAGAAAGAGTGAATATGAAAGGTGGGAAATGGGATTGGGACTATGTGCCCTTCTGTTACACCAAACCTCCCTTCAAGCGGCATATGCGAATTTTGAAAATTGAGCCAGCCTTGGCTTTCAAGCAGCATATACAGTTAATTGAACCAGCCAGGACAGCTCTGTCAAGTTCTTTGTCATTTTGATGCTCAAAAATTAGCAAGGAAATATAACATATGTATAGTGAGAAGCATGATATGATTTTTATGTGAAAACCTCATGTTCACCACAAAAACCCATTGGGCTGTCTGTGTCCCGAGTCCGCAATGTTCTCCCTGTGGTTTACACTAAGAGGGCTGTTGAATGAGTCGTTAATCTTCCATCACAATGATTCATCATCACCCATTTTCACCTAACGCCATGTATTTCACTTTATTTTAACCTTCTTTCAGAAATCGAAGCTACCAAAAATACTGGTAACACCAGAACTTGTTCAAGGAAATGAAGTTAGTAAGTTAGTAAGACAACTCGTGTATTATCTGTCCTTGGGTAAAAAAAAAAAAAAATAACTGCCATGTTAAAGAATTGTTCGATTAAATATAAGAATTAGCAATATACTAGCCCCAAGCAAAAGTTAATTAATTTTATGTCTTATCTCCCGAAGCTACGTTAATTCAAAGGCTAATCTGAGAGCTGTATCGATGTATCAAAGGCCGGAGAGTAAGAGCTAACGAATGATGTCCTGAAATTTTACAAATGAACCTTCAATCCAACAAAATGCGACCTCAGTGTAACCTCCAGTAGTATTAACTCTTGCAGCCTCTTTTTCTCTATTAGTGTACTTATTGTACTGATCGTGATTAGCTCGGTTGGAAATATCCTAATAATCGCCATCATAGTCTATAAGCGAAAAAAATTTAGATAAAGAGTGACCTTCTTTGTTGTCAACATGCCAGTATCTCAGCACGTTTTCCCTCTTGTAAATATTCCTGTGGGTTTGGTAGATGATGCAACTGGAACGGTGATTTTCGATAACACGTTCGTGGAACAGCCGGCTTACGATTAATTTTCTGAACACTGGAGTTCCCTTTTCCCAGTATATTTTGTGCAAACTGGCGTTCTTTTTCCAATAGATTTCCCTCCCTGTTCCTGGGTGGCTTTAGATGGATTTTTTCGCCATGGTTTTCCGCTAAAAATCAAAATCATATTACAGAGTGTTTTCGCTTGACGTCACAGAGGCCATGTTGGTGTACCTAAACAAAGGAATGACCGCCATGATGGTTTAGCAAACCAGTCCTCCGGGAATAGGCTAGTTTCGAATTGTGCAGCAACAAAAGAACAGAGACGAGATTCAGGGGAATAATTAGCATTTTGTATTGTTCAGAACAAAGGAAAATGCAAATTATTCCCCTGAACCTCGACTCTGTTCTTTTGTTGCTGCACAATTCGAAAGTAGCCTATTGAACTCTATGTTTATGCAAATACTTCTTTTGTTTCAGTAATCCAATATGGCTGCTGGTCACGTGAGTGAAAAAGCCGCATAGCGATTCCGCGCTATTGACATGGGCTCGACCTTGATTGTTGCAGTAATCATCAATTCAACTATTTGCACACCGTTAAAGCGAAGTTGCTTGATAAAAGGGCAAACCTTTCCTTTCCGTGCGAATGGAATGACGTTACTCAGGGCGACACAATGTTGTTGTTGGGCCTGACCGGGTGAGTCTTCGCATCGTGGTTAGAATTTACTCATTTTGTCATTTTCAAACTAGCTGGCAAATGGGAATCTCTTGCTTCAAATGAGACATTTTGTTCACCCTACCTCCCCTAGAATAATCATTCCGTTACCAACAAATACAATTTCATGTTTCTCATTTGTGAAAAGTTACCGTCGCGGGTTCAAAGAAATTTTCATCCTTTGTTTGAGCACAGGTTTGAAGAAAAAGAACAACGAGAAAATGGAACAAACAAACACAACATTTTCGCATTTAAGCGAAAACCGATACCAAGACCTGGGTTTTATTTGGGAGATCCAAAATAGGCTTTCTTTTGCACGAAAGAAAAACGCAAAAGCAGGAAGACGGTTTTTTCTGTGAACTCACGTTTCAATACGTGCGAGATTTGCACAGCCAACAAATTTGCATTTTGTTTATGCAACGATCGTCAACTTTTAAGTTTAGAGATGTTTGACACAATTTTTTACCACACCATGCGGCTTTGCCAACCACAGAAGAAATGGAAGATCTTTATCCCAATATCTCGGGTAATGGAGTCAGGAAGGTGAGTTGTCCTCCGTTCTGCACCTCAACTGCAATACACTGCACGAGTTTTTAATTAAAATCTTGCCGTTTGTTGCGGATCCCATTAATTGAGAACACTTTAAGGCTCTGGGCCCAGTTGTTCAAAAGCCGATTAACCCTAATCCCAGGTTAAAAATTAACCAAGAAGTTTATTTCTCTAATCCCAAATGCTGTTCAACGCTGATATTCAGCAAAGCCTTACATTAGAAGAAGTCAATCTTGAAAAACAAAAATATGCAAAAGAAACTTTCACCAAAAAGTTGAAAACGTCAAACAAAAGTTTACGCTAATCCTGGATTAAGTTAATCGGCTTTCGAACAACCGGGCCCTGGAAAGCAGTAACTTTAATTCAAATTGCAAAGTAAAAGACACCTTACTGGTACAGAACTTGAAATGTTGTGATTTATCATTCCACTATTACGCCATTTTACCATATTTGGTCAAGAGAAAGCGCGCGAAGTATGGAAGGTTATACCCTGAGTGTAGAGTCCCGGTTTGATCGGTTTAGAACAGAGCAAATACGGACGAAACACGAGTTTTTTAATAAACCAAATAGCCCAATTTCGATATTTTAAAATTCAGTCCTAAACAAAAGTCATCATATCAAGTCTATGGGGATAAACTCATACAAATCCTTCTATTTATTTCCCAGAGCCTCGAGATGATGCCTTTTGTTTAGGACTGAATTTAATATATCGAAATTGGTCTATTGTTTTTAACACGATGCTAAGCCCGAGAATTCTTGGATTTCACATGACGTCACGGCCGCCATGTTGGTGTCTCCAAACAATGAAATGGCGGCCATGTTGGTGTCCCGATCCAATCCTCCGGGAATTGAAAGCTAATATTATGCTAATTTCGTTGAAAAACATGGTTGTTGATCACGTGAGTGAAACCCAAGAATATAGCTTGATATCGCATGTCAATCGTCAATCCAATCAAATAAAGGACATTTGGATGGTTTCGACTGTGCTGTTTTCGTCACTCGCACGTGCCTTATCATACAATCGATACGATTCTCCGTAAGTGAAGGAAGAAGCCAAAATACTAGAAAATGGCGTAATAGTGAAATAATAAATCCCTTATTAAATGGGTTAACATATAATACGTGCGGGCATTTTGCTCGTTGCTCGCTCGAAAAATATCCGCGTGTATTATATGTTATTAAATTCTCAACCTCGGATAATGCAATTCTCGTGCTCTGATTGGTTCACTCAATCTCGGTTATCAGTAGCCTGCGTAGCTGGCGGGATTTTCGTGCGCGAGTGCTTCTGATTTGGTTGCGAAGCCGTGAAAGCGAGTGGCTCAGCCATGAGAGGATTGGTGAAGAGTCGAGTTGAATTCCCGCCTGCCCAAATTCATGGGGTTTTTTGAATTATGCGTTCACCAGTGCACGCGAATTTCGGATTGGCTGAGAGCACTGAAACGTCAATCAAATGTTTTGGTAATTTCCCTTGGGAGAGTTTCGAGAGACTGAACAAATCTTCTCGTCAAAACAAAATCAAAATATCGCAGAAGCATTAACGATCCTCGATATAACGATATCCCCGGTAAAAAGATAAACATGCTATGTCCCGGCAAAAGTTACAGTAAAATGTATGGGACAGAACCCCGATATAACGATCTTCAATATAACGATATTCCCGATATAACGCTGAGTTCTTAGCGTACCGAGCGTAAAATCTTCCCCGATATAACGATATTACAGCATCAGTACACAGATACAACATCAAATGTTTAAGTTTTGTTTTGTTTTGTTTCCCTTTTACGATTCATACCACAGACTTTGTTGTGTAACCTTGATAACGTCTAATGCTTTGCAAATTGTGAGTCATTTGATACTCATTACAAGTTTAATTAAACAATATGTACAGTAGTAAAAAAGCACATGTTAATTTTACCCCGATATAAAGATATTTTCGGTTATTTTAAGGCAATATCGTTATATCGGGCGACACGTTATAACTATACCACGATATAACGATCTAATTCCACTGTACTGCATCTATGAACGTGACAACTTGTTAGACGTAATCATTAACTATTTATTTGGAATTCTACAAGTAGACAACTACTGAAAATTACTCTAAAATGAAACTATTCCTTGCAAGTCTTTTCAGCTTGTGGTAGTAAAGACCTAAGATTACTTTTCTGTGCTGAACGCTTGGACAAAATAAATTCAGTTTGTTGATTTCAATGCCGTAAATATCACAAGTCATGATGAAATGGCACGCCGACGAGCGTCATATCTCGGTAGATTTACTTTGTGGCACAACAGCCGCCAAGCTTCACAACTCGATTGATTTACTTTGAGGCACAACGGCCACCGAGCTACACAACTCGGTAGATTTACTTTGTGGCACAACGGCCGCCAAGCTACACAACTCGGTAGATTCACTTTGTGGCACAACGGCCGCCGAGCAAAACAAACCGGTTTGATGCAAGCGCGAGGAGTCGCACACATTTTCCAAGGACAGTGACGAACCATGCTTAATCCAAAGTAAAATTTTACCGACTTCAGTTGACAGACCTTCAGCAATCTTTCAGCTCTTTTCAACGATGAACGATGGAAGATTATCACACCTCACCAAACGCTAGAATAATGAACGCCGACGACGCACAAATCACCACGTGCGATAGTTCGTCAAAGTGAGGCAAAACGTAACCAAGCGCCTCAAAGCGAGGCAAAAGTGTGTCGACGAAAATGCAATCTCGAAAAAACTTCCCTTACAACACAAATTAGGTGTTGCGTTCTCGTACCTCGAACGCAATAATGAAAATATGGCAAAATAAAACTAAAAGGCCGCCGTTTGAAGGCGAAACTTAAAAACACTGTTCTTGTCATTTCCCTCTGGCATCTTTTTTTTCCGTGAAGTTCTCTGCGTCACATGTAAATCTTATTTTATTTAAGTATTATTTTAAAAAGTAAACCTCGAAATACAAATAATCCGTCAAATTTAAATGCTTGGATCGACCAAAGTACTGTAATTGAATACAGCACAAGTAGAGTGCGACATCTTACATACAAGTGTAATATCCCATTTCCGCGTGGCTGCATGTCTCAGTTTCAAAGCGAGTCCTGGTGCACAACCATTGAAATGGAAATGAGTTGCGTATTCTTATGCAAATCAAACTCATTTCCCTTACCATAGTTGAGCACCAAGACTCACTTCGAAACCGAGATAAATAGCAACTCGGAAATGGCCCACTATAATTATGCTAAAGTAAATAATGGCGAATTCCCTCAATCAATTAGAATAGAGATTGCGGGTAAAATGTGACAAGATAAATTTCTTTTCCTGTCAGTTAGCTACTGATATTTCCAAACAGATTCTGGTAAATCTTGAAGTGATCGTGTTTTTTGCCCTTTCCACCTCAGCCAAAGGAAACCAAGAACAACACAGATAATGGACTCCACATAATAACCATCAATCAGAGTCTCACAAACACCGCCAGCATCTGTGCAAGCCTAAAAATAGGAAACAATGTGTTAGTTTATTGTGTTCGAGGGAGGAGAATGCATACTAATCATGCTGTTTGCGAAATCAGTCAAGCGGATATCGGACGATGCCATCCGAGACGCAGTTCACGTTTTGGCCGCCATTTTGGGACATCTTCATATATAACTGGCGCACTTCACCTCGATCTCATGCGAATCCAAATGAATACGACTACTTCTGGGAAATAATAAGTGCATGCGTAATTGGGGACTTAAATTCATAATTGGCGATCCACAAAATTAATGGTGTATGATAAGTTCTAGTAGAAGTACTTTGCTCTGAGGAAATTTATCATACCGTTTAAGCCAGGGACACACTTAATACAAGTTGCACGTTACCTCTTTATCTTTGGAGGCCAAAGGCCGAGAGCTCATTTTTCCGAGTTTCAAGTTTCGTGAAGCGTATTTTGCTATTTGTTATTGTTGTTGGTTTTTTTTTCCCGCTATTTCACAATCAACGCCCAGTAATGCACCAAGCCATACCCACGCAAACGCATTACAAGGGGCGTGGTACCTTGATGATGGTTTGTCAATCAACTGTGAACGCATCAAGAGTTATGTGATAATTTGAACAATTGAAAAGCGCCCCTAAAAGCAATGTGTCATTGTTATGTTATGAATTGTCTACATCATTGTTTTAAACCCCCGTCATTTTTCTCGCGCCTTGAAATATCTTTCCCTGAAATTTCTTTTACGGGTTCCGTCCCTGTGTTGCTTTAGCTGTTAGACATCTTGGATTTGCAGTCATTGCTTGAATGAACTCGCATGTCATAGTGCATCTTCGTGTTAAAATATTCTTTGTACAAGTTTTGATCCTGCCCACTTAATATCAACCACCTTTGTATTTTCCTTGGAGCGTGCCGACATTGTTTAAGCGCTGCAAAAGGTACCTAAAGTTCGAAAAACAGAAAGTTAGTGGCCCCAAGACCAACTGTTGAATGACACGGATCTATTCTTCAATTTACGCCAAAAACTGCTTTGCAGAGCTACTTGTATTGTCAAAGAACTTGTTCCCTACAAATGGATCCATAGTTGCCACTACAACTCATCCTTTGGCTTCTTGAGATTAACACAAATATTATTCTCCGAAGCTGGACGATTTATAAGTAGTCGATGGAAAAACCGACAAACCTGCATCCCAAATCGGATGCAGAGTAGACTAGGAGAAACCCCTTAGGGAGGGGGCGGTTGACTAAATCACAATACAAAACAAAACAATGCTAATCGTGCAGATTTCTTACTGCACCTCTCACAAACATGCGGATCATTAAGTTTAACTCTAAACTCTTTTTCGTTTTTCATTTCCGTTTCATTTTTAGCTGCCGAAAATCAGTGTTAGTAGCATGACAATGTAAAACACTATTAATAGAGTGTTTTCACTCTCATGATCAGTGACAAAAGAAAACCGTGACGTTTGCATAACAATTGAGCTCAATACCCAGAGGATTTACATGTAGTTGGTCAAACCAACATGGCCGCCGTGACGTCACGTGAAAACACTCCATACCGCGAAAAAAATGCAGGACTGCATTATTATTGTGAGATCTACATGTAACTCTTACGAGAAACGTACCTTTGCGTTGATTTTGCCACTACAATTCCCCGTTATTGATGCACCAACACAGGTTGTCCATGTGAGTCCATCAACCATCCACAAGGCAAGTGTTTGACACCAGTTACCACCAAAATTGGCTGCTGTGTTGAGAAGAGTTAAATATGTTCCACCTACACGAGGATCACTGATGCGAGAATGGAACGCCATGCCGGACACAAACATACAGTACAAGGACACCTGTTCACGGGAGAGAGCACAAAAAAAATTAATATCAAATCGGTTCAATGAAGCATTTGGTGAGGGCAGGTCTATGCTGACTTACACCAGGCTCGCAATCAGGGCCTGGGCCCGGTTGTTCGAAGGCCGATTAACTTAATCCAGGATTAGCGTAAAGTTTCGTTTCATGTCTTCAACTTTTTGGTGAAAGTTTCTTTTGCTTATCTTTGTTTTTCAAGATTGACTTCTTCTAATGTAAAGTTTGTTAACAAGCCGATTAAGGCTAATCCCAGATTAATAATTAACCATTTCTCTACTTCCAAATGTTGTTCAACGCTGATATTCGGCAAAATTCTACATTACAGGAAGTCAATCTTGAAAAACAAAAATAAACAAAAGAAACTTTCACCCAAAAGTTGAACAAACGAAACCAAAGTTTACGCTAATCCTTGATTAAGGTAATCGGCTTTCAAAAACCGGGCCCCGGGTGTTAAACTTCAGAGAATGAACTAAATGTATACAGTTGAAGTGCGGGTTAAAGATAAAAGGGAGAAGTGATCCTCGCACGAATCTGTAAGCGACAAGTTAGCAATTGTCTGTTACAGACACCTGAAAAAATTCGGGTGGATTCAACGCGATTCGAACCGATGATATCTATGATGCCGGCGTACTTGTTACGCTCTACTAACAGAGCTACATGTAATGAAGCCCGTCAGTTGTCAGAGCTGGTCACTTTGCTGGGCTCACATGTTCCCTGATTTTTTCAAGAGTCTATAAGAGATAATTGCTTAACTTGTCCAGATAAGTACGAGGATCACTTTTCCCTTTGAAATGTTAGAGAGGACGGTACTAGCCTTGCGTCTAAGTTCAGAACAGTACGAGTCTTCATCTGTGACATAAGGAGCTTTAGCATCTCAATTGTAAACGGCAAATGTATGGCTGAACTTTCCATTTTGTCAAAAATCGATTTTAGCTCATTTGTTTCCAGTTATTAAGGGTCAAA
>NC_090888.1:43689678-43704678 GCF_036669925.1 Montipora capricornis | reverse complement strand
AAAATGTCATCTCCTCCAAAACACACCCCATGACTACTGCCTTTATAATCTTAAAACTCAATTCTGAATGTTAGTTACATGTACATGAACATACAGAGTGTGTATACCAGACTTAGGAACAAGACCAGTGAGTGAGAAACAATCCAAAAATTAGACCAGGTAAAAGCTAATGTTCATCAGTCCTTGTTTACAAACTTACAGTATACATGTATACATCATTCAATAATTTACGCCTACCTTAATAGTGAGAAGAACGAAAATAAATTTTAAAATACTGGGACGGCGCATAATTTTTACCAATGTTTTATAGCCATCCACAATTCCTTCCACTGCTTCCTCTCCATGAAGTTCTTTTTCTGACTTTTCTCTCTTAAACAATCCAACTAATGTTGTGCAAACTAGGAATACAATTCCCCAAAAGTAAAAGAATCCAGAAAACGTTACAACTCCTGTTGACTGAGGTTCAGTTCTAAGATACTTGTTACTTAGGTCAGCAGATGTTAAAGCCAAGAACACAACATTTCCCATGAAATATCCCGCTGTCTGACCTACACTGTTGCAAGTGGATGCATAACCAACATTCTTGCGAGATAACATAGTGAGGGCCCAGCCATCCACAGCAATGTCTTGAGTTGCAGCAAGGAAGTTGAGGCAGAAGAAGATAGCAGTTAAGGACAAAATGCTTGGGCCCTCCTCAGTTTTTTCACCCATTAATTCTTCAATATGCTGCAAAAAATAAATATAAAATAAAAAACAGTAACATGCATTCAAGTGAAGTTATGATCCTGGCAGTTTTGAATGCAATTTCAGCAATTGGGTAGAGAATCCTGAAAAATTCAGGACATCAACAGGGTTTGAACTCGTGACCTTGCGATGCCGGTGTGACGCTCTCACCAACTGAGCTATGAAGCCCCTGATGTTAGGAGCTGGTCATTTGTGGGTTCAAATGTTCCTGAGATAAATGAATCAATGAACAAAATGATATATGAAATGAATCACATATTGAACTGTGGATATTAAATCGAGCGAACCTATGATCCTTGCAACAACGCACCACCATAACTGTGAGGATCATAGCTTCACTTCACATTTCATATCCGGCATTCAATATATGATTCAGCTTAAAATTATATCATTTCGTTCATTGATTCAATCATCACGGGAACATTTGAACCCACAAATGACCAGCTACCAACATCAGTGGCTTGACATACACTAGCTCAGTTTGTTCAAGCGTAGCACTGGAATTGCGAGGTCATGGGTTCAAACCCGTTGAACTCAGGCTGTCAAAAGACAGTGCCAGTGTTTGGAAAATTAGAGAAACAAATAAAGACTGTTTGTAAACAAATGTCTTCTCTATGGAATGATTGTGCAGAAACATTGGAGCTAATAGGGACAACATTTTACATTACAAAATCCAAATGCTGTCAAATTCTATAATGATCTGTGTAAATACAGTACCGCTCAAAAGTAAGTTACGACCCTCGTGCACCACGCAACTCACGTCGCATGTTACAGGAATCGCGTTATGCGCTACGCAAATCACATCTCGTGCTACAGGAATTGCGTGGCGCACGACGGAAAAAATCTGTAAGTGCAGTGGCTTGACACTCGCGCACGATTTTAATTGACCTTTTGTTTGGTATTTAAACTGATTCGCAGCACCAAGGAAACGCGACGCTAGGTGATAACTTACTTTTGAGCAGTACTGTAGCTGGAAATAGTGATTCCCATGTGTATCAGCTGATTCGATACTGATATACAGCTCATGCAGAAACGAAATTCATTCAACGATTGGCTCAATTCATCCCGGTGTCTGACATTTGCAGACTGCAGACTGGCTACAAATAGCACTGATAAACATCATTTAAGTCTAAGTATCCATTTCAAATAGCGCTGATAAACATTATTTAAGTCTAAGAACCCGTTTTAAAATGGTTAGCTATCAATAATTGAGATTTAGCGTTAGTCTGCAGTCTGCAAATGTCAGACACCGATTCATCCTGGCTCCTGTTGGTGAAGGTACAGTACCGCTGAAAAGCAAGTTACCAGTCTCGTCTCATTTCTCGCGAGACGAGTGTCTCGTCTCTAAAGACGAGAGTCTGAAGCGGCATGATTGGCATAAATTTTTATAGAAGTCTGATGGTTACACGAACGTTTGCGAATTCAAACGACAAAACGACGCTCATGGCGCGCGTGAAATTTAACATGAATCAAAATTACAATACTGTTATAACCGAGAAATAATGCCAATTGGCAACATTTCAGTGGGGTGGCATTGTAAACAGATCTCTGTGAAATTCTCGAGGAACTTTGCTTTCTGAAACACCGTATGAAATTGAACGAATTTGGATGGTTTGGGCCGAATTACAGCTGTTTTGCCCGCAATTCGTTACTCCCACATTTAAGTCGATCCGCCGACACGTTTTAATGTAAATAACTGCAAGCAAGTAGAAAGTACATATACGTTTTCAGTGTTTATAGACCAGCGTATACATCTGATACATGTTTACACTGATCGTTACGGTGTGCTGTTTTCGCCCAAACTACAGTTTTAAAAATTGCTTCAAATGCGAATGAGTTAGATATATCACGGATTTCATGACCAGGAATGGAAGAGGTTTTAAGGTAAGACAAATTAGCGTTACTTAACTCTGAGTTGACTTGTTCTCTCAACCGAGTGAATACCAGCCAAACCTTGTGATTATCGATATTTATCGATGATTTTAGCTAAATGGATTAACAATTATCAAGTAGTAGTTCGCGATGATCGATTTCTATCGATTTGTAACGTCCCGGTTGTTGACACTCACCTGAGATAACACAAGCATGAAAATCCCGATCAAGTATTGCACTGGCACAAGCCAAGTTTTCCTTCGTCCAAAGCTAGAAAAGTACGCCGTGTCGACGATGGGAGCCCATAAAAGCTTTGTACTAAACGGCCAAAACACAAAGCTAAACGTAGCTTGGTCTTTGTAAGCTATTTTCCGTGTTTGTAGCAACATCGGCATGGCGCCGGCCAATCCGAGGGGAATGCCCTGTAAAACATACAGAAACACAAGAAGGGCTATCTTCCCTTTATCTCCTTTTAAATTTGGTTTTACGTTTTCTTCCATCAATTTGACTTCGTCCGCTTGTCCGTTTGCCATTCCTTTT
Source organism: Montipora capricornis (assembly GCF_036669925.1). Lineage (NCBI taxonomy): Eukaryota > Metazoa > Cnidaria > Anthozoa > Scleractinia > Acroporidae > Montipora > Montipora capricornis. The sequence continues at coordinate 43,701,522 of NC_090888.1, read as the reverse complement.
TTCGTGGTAAAATCAACTACGAGTTGGTCTTCTTCTTGACGATCATATCGAGCCAACTCTTCGTTTTTTCTCGCTGCCTCTGCGCCTCGCGATCTTGTGATCATTTCTTCAAATGTAACTTGTTACTTGGCAGAGTAACACTGCATATTCAGAACCTCTAATACTCTTTCAAAACGGAAAGCGATAAGCTTGCAATAAACACAACATGTGAAAGAGAAAAAAACGTGGCGAATTTTCACAGGTGTGTGTATGATCAGGAAGCCTTACATGACGTATAAATCGTATAATAAAGGAGAACGCTGGCCCGCCATTTTTAGCGGTCAGTGTAAAACGCAGACTGCAGACAAGGGGTAAAATGCAGTCTGAAGTTATAACCTTTGCGGTTGAAAAAGCCCAAACCCCTTAGAAATGCTAACCTTAGGCCTAATTAGGCCTAAAACAATATTTAGGCTTTTAAACTGTTAGCATTTCTAATGGGTTTGGGCCTTTTCAACAGTTAAATTATAACCTCGTTCTGCATTTTACCCCCGGTCTGCAGTCTGCAGTCGCAGTCTGCGTTTTACACTGACCGCCATTTTTAGTATTCTTTTGCTTTATTGCAAATTGGCCCTTTTGGTCTCGCTTTCAAACGTAAAATTGGCCCTTTTGGCCTCGTTCAAAGTTAAAACTTTAAACGAGGTCAAAAGGGACAATTTGCAATAAGACAAAAGAATACTAAATTAGCGGCCATTTTGGAATAAGGCGTATTGTCCAGGTAAGTGCGAGGATAACTTCTTTCTTTTCTGCTTATAAAAGGCGTGGAGTTTACAAATGAGGAGTGGTCCACTGGAGTAGTCCATGAACCGGGTCCACAGGGGTGGTCCATGTTTTGTGGCTCTTAACTACAGAAAGACAATAGTTGCTGAGGAAGATATTTAGAAAAGAGCCCTACAGAAATGTTGCATGGATGGTCCTTTGAAGTAACTTTTTCAATGGAAATCTGACATTACTTGACATTACTTTAAATCAGAAGGCGCATGCGCAACTAGTCCCAGTCCTCTGCTGTGCGCTTTAGTGGAAAACATGTAAAAACTCTCGGGAAACAATAGGAAGAGGCAATTTTTTTCACCGGGTGGGAACCGTCCTATGATTTTTCGTAAACTTAGGCATGGAATTTCTATTTCGGCAAAAAAAAAATCCGGAATTGATATTTTGAAAAGTGTATCAAAAGAGGGCCTTATGACGTCACAATTTTTTTAAAAAATAATTTGTTTAAAATACGGATTTTGTGTTAGAATGTTCTTATAATGTGGGATTAAACATTTGTGAAAAGCGTAGTTAATTCGCTGAGTTTTCAGCCATTTTCTGTTTCGGTCACGTGATTTACCAAATATGGTTGTGAGTCGAACCAGACAAAGGTCACACTTGGCACAAAAAAGGATAACTGAAGAGTTTAAGGGACTCGAGAATGGCTATTTGAGGGGGTCTATAGCAACGTTTTGATTTTGATAGCCCATGATTAGGAGCGAACAACTTCCCTACTAAGGACCTGTTTATATGGTCTCGGTTACCCGAGGGAGCCCTCCTTCCCGAGAAAACTTTATCCATTATCTATATGAGAATTGCGTGACTGGGACAAAGTTGACCCCATGCATACATGTTTCAAATAACTATTATGGGATGCCTAAGGGGAAAATACATAAAAATTTGCCCCATGACCATCCCATAATGACTTTCGAAACAATAGAAATCAAAATGGCCGCCGTATCTGCAAAAATGTCTTATAGACCATTTTGCAGATACGGCGGCCATTTTGATTTCAGAAAATACGTGATATCATTTGCTTTTCTTTCTTTCTAGTTCGTTTTTATTAAATATAGTTGCACTTTCACATACAGAAAATGGACTGACAATCTTAACGTAGCAGTAATGTGTAGTTTAAATAAAAGGCTGTTTTTGGAAACGAGAGTTTTCGTTGACTGCGGGGAGAATTTTGGCGGGAAAAACCTTTCCATTCGAAAGCAAACGCTGGCAACATGAGTAAGCACCCAAATTGTTGCGTGCGCATTCAAGATTTTGCTGTCTCGCCTGCCAGGGTTACCCTACCTGCCGAGGCGAAACAACTCGGCTCCCCGAGTTGTCTCGCCTTCTCGAGTTGTCTCGCCCTCCTCATGTAAACGGTTGATAGAATTTTTTAAACAAATGAGAGGAAAAATATCTCGCAAAGGGTAATTCAGGGGAAGGGTTATCTCGGGTACCCGAGACTATAGAAACAAGGCCTAAGCCTATGTCATGGGATTTTTACAGATCAATCTATTTTTAGCCTCTTTTTTCCTAAAAAAAAAAAAAACCAAAGACAGTTCGACGGTTCGTCGACAATATAACGTCAAGTTAGTTTCTTGTGATTGGTCATCGGGCTCCTGCGGGTGTCTAATTCCAGGGAAATTCAGTCCAAAATGAAATCGCGGTCTGTGAATTATAGGGGTGTTAGGCTACTGATTTAAGAAATTGTCTCTTGTTGACACCTATACCATCTATTTGGTGGCTCCAAAGGGATTCGTCTTTGACCCGCACTTCAGATATATATTCCTTTTCATTCATTGAGTCTTTCACGGGAAAAAAATGAGCCCAACAAATTGATCTGCTATTCATAGCTACTGCGCCGGTATCGCAGAAGTCTTGGGTTCGAATCCCATTGAAGCCAACAACCTCGTTACAAGGGTCTCTCTTGTAACCGGTTACACGAGAGACCATGGTAACAAGGTTGTGGAGCCACCTGAATTCTTCAGGTGTCTCTAAGAGATAAGTATGGGTAATCAAATGGTGACGGGTGAAATTAGGGAATAATTTTACGCCCGTTTTGTCCAAAATCAAGTATTATTTGATTTTGGACTAAACGCAAGTGAAATTATTCCCTAATTTCATGAGTGTACCATTTGATTAGCTTATATAAGTGCGAGGATTACTTCTCTCCTTCGTGTAAAGAATTTTCGGCTTGTAACGCGTGGTCCCTCCCCATGGGTAGTCCATGGACCGGGTCCTTGAAGGGGTCCATAGACCGGATCCAAAGGGGTGGTCCATGGACCTGAGGTCCATGTTTTGTATACGTCCCTATCCAGGAATTAGATTAGTAGTTGACAGAGTCAAGCTTAACCAGTTGAGGTGAATCTCCACCTTTCTACTTCTCCGAACTTATCACTGCATGGATTGCGTTTCAGCGAACATTGTAAATTTTATATTTGTCACCCTTTTTTTTCCAAAAATGAAAATGTTCCAACGTAGCTACGCAATTTGATTTTTAATTAAATAATGCAAACCTTTATTGAAAGTAACAAGATTAAGTTATAGTTTGTAATTTTACATTTCAAAAATAAACGGTTTACAAATATCCCTGGTGGTGCTAACACCGTTCGAGGTTCGTTTCGCTTTGCATTATTTTATACCACACTCACACAATCGTACAACACGGGACACATACAAAAAAGACACACACAAACACAAGTGTGATGGACAAGTTGGGCATGGACTAAGTGAATAAAGAAATTTAAAAGATCGAGCTAAGAAAAGCAATTCGTTGCTTAAATTCATCAAAGTCGGTCTGTTTCTTGTCAAGTTTTTGACAACATAAATAAATTATATTTTGTAAATAACAAACAATAATTTAATTTTTTAAAGAACACCTCTTAGGGCGCTACATTGTAGGTGGTCATTGCTTTGACATCAATTTGGGTGGGTCTTTTCAGTCAGGGCTTCTGGGTCTTCGCCTTAGCTAATGATTGGGTCTTCGTCCGTTCACACCACAAGGTCTACCTTTTAGTCGCCTGGTACAAAGAAATCCTCTGAGGTCTTAACTTAGGCTGCGTCCACACTTGGTGCCCGAGCACGGTGCCCGAGTGCGATTCATGATCAACACTAATATGAACACACCATTTTTTCATGCCCACGCCTAGAGAAGGATGTAAATGGGGTAATTAACCGTCAACCGTCAAATGCATTGTCGAGAAGAATATGGTTACGAGGCTGGGAACTTGTTGGAATAATTGGATTACCCTATGATAGGAAATTAACGCGAATTTCAAAAATTCTAGTTAATTTAAGTCGTGTTAATTTATGTTAACGTTAATTTCAGCGCTGCTAATTAAGAAGCCCTCTCGGTTCCGCGATCTTATCCGATGATCGTGACGAATTTTTATAATATTTAAATCGATATCCACCACCAAAATTGAAAGCTAACCGGTTTGAAATGGGTGTTAGGCTTAAATACTTGTAGATCAGCGCTATTCGGAATGGGTGCTTAAGTTAAACACTGTTGATCAGCGCCACACGAAATACTTGAATACGGTGCATGGGAATATTACGTCGGTGACCTTCTAACCTATGTACATCGTGTAATTGTCACGAGATGTCCAATGTCCTCCTCACCTTTACAGCATTAACCTCTGATTGGTCTGCAACCAAGAAGTCGCACGAGGTACTGCCGCGTGCTTAATGCAAAATCATGTATTGTGCAAGGAACACAATACCACCACGCTTTCTTCCGTAAAAATCTAGCAATAGACGTCCTAAAAATAGTTCTACTTGCACAAATCCCACGATACACCTCTTTTACCACCAAAAATGTTGCATAATGATTGTTTGCAATTTCTCCTGGGACGTGAAGATGTCCCAAGAGAAATCGAAAACAATGCCTATGCAGATTTATGGGGGTAAAAGGAGTGTATTATGGGATCTGTGCAAGTAGAGAATACCAAAAACTGATGGGCCGCATCAAAACGAAGATCGAGGCTTCTGGGTTACGGATTTCTCATTTTGCCATCCCCGTGATCTAGACCAACATCTTCAAGAGCCTTCAGACTCCCCGACTTTCCCTGCAATTCAGTTTGGACCTAGGGCTTTGCCACTTTTCATGCTCGTGCGCACGCTTTGCTGAGTGTCGGGCAAGTCAAGGGTTCTCGAAACTGGAAAGTTAATTGTTGTCTTCCAGGATCGCTATACAAATCCTGGGCAATGATACACTTCCCAGCAGTTTTTGATTTTCTCTTTCTGAAAAAGCATGTCATCATCCTTATTTTCCAGTCAGCTAGAGGCAGTCATTCGTGCCCTTGCAATTGCTTCCTAAGGAGTTCTTTTTCTCTCAGTAGGCCTCTCTACGTTCACGTTATTTAGAGCGTTCATTTCTTGGCAATTATCCTCAATGAAAGATACTTCAAAGGCTTCGTGAGCCTCCATAATTTTTCTTTTGGCGTTATCGTCGCCGAAGCTTTTTATGGCCTTTGATAAAGGTCAGTATGGTGATGGTCACCATAATAAACGGCCGCATTATCAGTCGTGGGAAACCCCAATGCACATATTCCTCCCCAAGGTACATAAACCATTTAATTTAACTGTCCTGTTTTATGTTGTGGTTGTTATCTGTACTGAAAATATGTACGTGAGGCAAGGCAAGGCAACGCAAGGGAGTGATTCTTTAAAGCGTGGCTCTTTACCAAGTCAGATAGATAATTTGCACGATTTGATTGAAAACTTTGGTACATGAGGACCATGGGCAGATGTTTACAAGTGCGCGAAAGCCTGGAAAGTAATGTGCGCGCGGAAACAGCCATAAGTGACGTCATAAACATCGGCGTTCCAAGACACCAAGAAAATGCAACATGCAAGCACGGGGCAGCCTAGATTCAATTTATCAAACTGAAAACATGAGCAAATTTAAGGTAGTGGTTTTGGGTGACCAAGGAGTAGGAAAGTCCGCCCTGGTGTGGAAATTCGTTTACAGTGGATTTGAGGACAAATACCAGCCGACGATTGGCATAGACTTTTTTACGAAGACCCTTTATCTAAGTAAGTGCTCATCCTTTTCATTCCGCCCTCCCTTTTGGATCCTTTTCGTTTTTGTTTTGTTCATCAAAAAGTTGTAGAGGATAGGTCGTGAGGAGTTACCTTACTTCTATTCCACTCAAGTTATAGGCTAGAAATTAGAGGGTTAAAGCAAGGACAACGACACGTCAACGAAAACGTCACTTTAAGAATATAACTTAGTGCTATCATACGTATCTGGCGATTATTCCACCTTGTTCAATTTGTACAATACCGGCGAACTATCCTGTACCTGATCGGGTACGAATTATTTTAAAGCAAGGAAAGAAAATACATGTTTATCGTTGTATGCTCACGTTGTTGTCAAAACCTAAAATTTGGTGATTTCACGTTGTTATTTTGTGGGGTACGACAAACAAATGCACTGTGCCGCACGTGCAGCACGAGTATTCTTCCCTTTTTTATAGGTAATCACATGATTTCGAGTGCAATTTGGAATAAGAAAGCACGAGTAAATTTTACAAGTGCTTATTTATTCAAGATTGCACGAGAAAAATCATGTGATTATGTACGTATTAATAAGATAGGTGAAAAACTTCGAGATGGTGAGGTAGAAGAAACGCACGCGTATCAAGCAAGCAAGGAAAAATTGCGCCATAAATTGCACCATCGAGGGTGCGCGCTTGATTTGAAAACAAAAGATATGATTGGTTCTGACCAAACCCTATTGTTTATTAGCCAAACATAATCCAGAATTTCGATGCGTGATTTGCCGCTGGTTGTAAACTTTTTGCACTGTGTAGTTGCACTGTGTAACAATTGAACTGTACTGCTCAGCCAATCAGGATCGAGTATTATTATTATTAATTTTTTTTTCATGTATATAATTAAACCAATAATATTATTGTGTTGTGTAGCGTTGTCGGTTCCGATTCAAAACCTCACCTCAAAATATAACTTATATAATATTTGGTTTGCATCCACGTGATGAGACGGCCATGCTGGTGTACAAAACAATAGAAAATGGCCCCACAAGTTTTGAATAAGAACAGAGTCAAATTCCCAAAAGACATTTCACTGCATTGTACACCATCATGGCCGCCGTGACGTCAGATGAAAACCGCCAATAGGTTTTTGGCCATTATTCCATCTTGTTCACGTCGTACAATGTGGGTGAATTATCCTAATAAGTTGGTTTGACTTGGTACGAGCGGTTTCAGAGTAAAAATATCTGGAAACGTTCCAATTTGGTGTTGTGCGTTACACAAAGCCTTACTAGGCCAGCGCAACACTTTTCATGATCATCGTGTTTTCGCCAAATTTCAGACGGCATTGGCGTTCGTCTACAGATTTGGGACACTGCTGGCCAAGAACGTTTCCGCTGTCTCATCCCGTCGTATCTGCGTGATTGCCACGTTATCTTGGTCTGTTTTGACGTGACAAACTGTTGTTCTCTGGATAATGTGCCGGACTGGATTGAATTAGGGCAACAAGAGAGACACGGGCGCTTGAAAAAACCGTTGATCGTTCTTGTTGGAAACAAAGTGGATGACACAAGTAGGCGACAGGTAAAAGGACCACTTTCAATTTTCGCCCAGTATTGTTATCATAAGAGCTCAGCCATTTTGGGTTTTATAATTCCTGGGTTTGCCTCACATTTAAACGATATAAATCTATTTTTTTGTCATACTCCCTTTCGTTCCTTTTTTGTTTAGCTATATTTGTCTTATGATGACGGCATAAATGAGAGCAGGGTATGAAGTCATGAAATGTATATAAATGGTACGTGCCCCCCTCCCCCTCCCGCACACACACACACACAACTGCAAATGCGCAACGAGTCATAGTTTTATTAATGCAGGAACGCGTTTTGTCTTTTTCATAACAAAGCTAGTGATAAAATAATTAAAGTGTATTTGTTGTCAGAATGAAGCTTCTCTTTATTTAACTACTAGAAATAAGTTCATTTCGTGGTTTTTCGTGTTTCTTTTTAGATTTCATATGAGTGCGCCAATAGTGTAGCGGAACTCTTTAAAATCCCTTATGTGGAGACCAGTGCCATGTCTGGATTTAACGTGGAGTTGTTATTCAGGAAGATAGCAAAAGACTTATACGTGGAGGATTTGAACAGGCTTAGACAAAATGGGGAACCTGATATAATCAGCGAAGAAGACAAAGAAAATAGAAAAATAATAAGACTATCAAGACTGAACTCAAAGAAAATGATTCAAAGGACCGGCTATGCGTGCAGATGCAATTAAGTATTCAGGAGTTTTAGGAGCTGTACGTTGTTGTGTATCATTGACTTGTGTTCGATTAACCCATTACAGTGTATTCTAACGAATCAGAGAAATCGAGTTTGTGTATTACCAATATCGACACATTCTCTGACTTTTTAACAAAAAAATATTTTTCTCTGTGAATAGAATGTTTAGTTAATAAAAGAGGGCTACCTTTAAATTAAATATCAATATTTTAGTCATTCTTTGGCTCCCGCTACTGATTTTGTAAGAACATTATTCAATGATATTAATTTTAAAAGTCTCGAGCTTACTTCTGTCACCTAGTGTGACAACGCATCCATGGAGCAAAACCCTTTGGATGAGGACACAGAAGTAAACAGATGTCTTGTTATTCGACTCCGGAATAATCGCACGTGTAGACTAACTGAACGCCATCCTTTTAATACTTTCCACGTGTCCCTTGCTAGATAGCACTACATGTATGATATAACTTCCCCCCGTTTTAGTTAGTGAGAAAGAGTTTACAATAAACTGAAACCCACAATAGGGCTAACCTACGTGTTCACTGTCGTACTAAACCTAGGTAGGTTTTCTCTAAGGCTTAATAATTCGCTTAGGCTTGGTGTCAAAAATAGGTGTTGTAGGTGGAGCCTTCGCCATGTCACTTTGCATCGGTGCAAATGCACTGTTCTTTGAATTGTTTTCAACGGTCTCACAACTCGGTTGGACGCTTGGTTGCTTTGCATGGATGTAGCTGCTCTGGCATTGGTGTAAGATGGACACGGACTCTTCTTATTGTACGGTCAGGAGTTTCTATATTTGATACGAACGAGGGGTTAATGCAGCTTTCACTATCCTTCCCGAGCGCTGAAGGTCTTTCGCAAATACGTCTGTTCCTCGCCCCAGAGGAGGCAAGAGTTTTACTTTGTGTCTTCTGTTGAAAACCCTTTCCTGCTTCAGCTTTCCCAGGGCCTCGTTTGCTCGAAGATTGTCAAAATAGGGCCATTTTGATCTAACTGTGTGCCAGTAAAACATAGGCACGCTATTTCTGATTTTTCTTCCCATCAACAGCTGGGCTGGGGATAACTTGTATGCTAACGGTGTTGACTTATGGGCTAGGAGTCCTTTCGCGGGGTCCCTCTCTTTCATTAGGAATTTTTTCCCTGTTTGAACTCTCCGCTCCACTTCTCCGTTAGATTGAGGACATTTAGGGCTGCTGGTATTGTTCTCGAATTACCGCTCTTTAGAAAATTTTATAAACTCTGCACTGTCGAATTGAGGGCCATTGTCAGATGGCACTTGTTCTGGAGTTCCATGTCTACCGAAGATGGATTTGAGTGCTCTGATGACTTCGCTGGACTCTGTTGTCTTCGTCAGAGTTGCCACCTCTACTTATGTGATGTGGGAAAGTAGTCAGTGATAATTAGGTATTCAATACCTTTCAACTCAAAGAGATCTTTTGTTACGATTTGCCACGGATCGACGGTCTGGCAGCTGTGTTGAGATTAGCTGTTCAGGATTGTTTTCTCGGTGCATTGCGCAAACTCTGCAGGCCGGGTTGCATGAAGTCTTGGATTTCTCTGCTAATTACAGGCCACCAGACAGGGCTTTTAGCACGCTCACGGCACTTCGTAATTCCATGGTGCCCTTCATGGATCTTGTCTAGAATCTAAGACTAATAGAGAACGGGATTACAATTCTCGATGCTTTAAGTAGGATTTTCTGTACCACTGATGATCTCGCCTCAATATGCCCAGTAGGTTCTTATGACATCATTCGGAGAATGCTTGTCAGACCATCCCTCACGACAATATTTATCTGGCGGCAGACTGGATCTTTGTCTTGTTCTTCCATAATTTGCTGTAACCTTGTGTCTGAGACATGCAGCATGGAAAGAACACTGGCAATATGTGCGGTCATCTCTCGTTCACCAGTTGTAGGCTGCGGTTTGGCTTGTTTGCAAACTTGAAGCCTTGAGTTGCAACTCTGGGTCCTTGATGGAAGCTGGTCCAGCGTGTGTGGGGCCAACAAGGGTACAAGTGGCTTTTGGTCTGTTTTAAGGTAGATAGACTCCCCTACAATGTACTCCCACGATCTTTCACATGCCCAGGTAAGAGCAAGAACTTCCTTTTCAATTTGTACGTACCTGGCCTCCGTCGGCGTCATTGCTCTTGAAAGAAATGATATTGGCCTCTAGGAATTGTCTGGTTGGAGCTGAAGGATTACTCCGCCTAGTCATAACATGAGGCACCCCCTCTACTTTAGACTCGTTGTTTGGGTCGTACAGGGCCAGTACTGGGACTTGCGAGTGAGGTCAACTTTGATTTGTTCGAATGCTTTCTACTGCTCCTTTCCCCATGTCCACTGGTTTCCCTTATGTTGTGGAGCTCTAAAGATCTTTAACTTATCTGCAAGATGACCTGAAAACTTGCTTAACTGGTTTACCATTCCCAGAAAAATTCTTACTTCATGCACGTTCTGTGGTGGTGGAAAGTCTGCAATCGCTTGAAGCCTTGTAGGATCAGCTTAAATTCCGTTTGCGCTCACGACTTGACCAGGGGACCTGACGCGGTCTGTGCCGAATTCACACTTTTCGAGTTCAACTGTCACCCCGTCTTCTAACAGGCGGATAAGTACTGAATTTATCCTCGATTCGCACGCAAGCTTGATTTGAAATAAACCTGAGTTAGCATCAAGCTTTGTACTACGTTTGAACTTGCAAACCGGCCCGGGTTCATATCAACAGCAGGAAGTGGGTGATTCTCTCTCTTTACACATTTATTGAGTCTGCTAAGGTCTACTCAGATCCTGACCTTTCCATTGCTTTTGGGGGTAGCCCCCATTGGTGCACACCAATCAGAGGGTTGGTCTACTCTGCTGGATATTACGCCCGTTTATAGCATTCTGTCCAACTCATCTTTGATTTTCCTATATAGTGGGAGGGGCACTTTCCTTGGAAAAGGTAGGTGAGAAGGTTTGGCATCTTTTTGGAGTGTGACTTTGTAACTGTCCTTCATGACTCCCAGTCCTTCGAAAAACTTGGGGTACGTTTCAGCCACATTAGTATTGTAGTCGTTGCTGCTCGCCCTTTCGATTCTGCTTATCAGCTTCAGATGTTCTACTGGCCGTGTTCCTAGCAGCGGTCCCTCCAGATCTTCAACGACATAAATTTCCTCTCTGGTAACTTTATTTCGCTCTTGTGAAGCGCCTGCAAAGGTTCCTTGGCACTTAGATTTCTGCTTACACTGAACCATTAGCAACTTGATTGTTCTGGCAAGCTCAGGTACTGGTTTCAGCTTGTTGAACAAGTTTGGTGGAATTACTATAACATCGGCGCATATGTCTACTTTGAATTCAGCTGGTTGCTCTTTTAGCTTGACCGTTGCTTTCCATGCCTCTTTGGCACGTCCTCTAATAGCATATACTTGAGTGATTTCACCCAGGAAAAACTCATCATTATATTATTGGTCCTCAGTTAGCTTCACCTCAGCCACCTTCTTGTCAGGGAGATAATTGCATGCTTTTGCCCGATGAGCAACTTTAGCGCATTTGTTGCATTTTGTGACTCTCGCTGGACATAGCTTCTTAGGATGTGGAAGGCCACGGCTGTTTCGCTATGACACGAAATTAGCATGTAAATGTAACGTTATTGTTATTCTATAATCATGACGTAATAGTAATTAATTATATCATTACATGTACTTCCCGCTATTATTTGCGGAATTTGAGAGACACCAACGGATTTCGAACCTTCCCCTTCCTCTATCACTGGCCTACACATCGGACAAGCCAAAAGGGCTGAAAGTGA
>NC_090888.1:43657178-43682178 GCF_036669925.1 Montipora capricornis | reverse complement strand
GAAAAACTAACCGTGAAAAGCGCTAGGGGCTAAACCAAACCCTTTGGGAATAATACGTTTCGTTCCAGGTCTTTGCATCATCATTTAAATGTGAATGTTATATTATAATGCAAATACAACACAAAAAGAATCCGGGAGATTTGAATTGGGTACAACATTGAGCTACTTTTATTACTTTTACGTAAAGTTCACCACGTACAATAAGCCAATTTTGATTATGATCATTTATTTACGAGGATTACCAATTGGAAGACTTGATGATAATAAAGATGAACAAGAAACCAGACCTCCATTGTTCGAAAGGTGGATAACGCTATTCATGGATAAATCACTATCCACCTGATAAACAATAGCAAAACAACTTGAGTTATCCAGTGGTTATATTATTGCAATTCTCGCAAATTGTGGATAATTTTGGTTTCTGTTTCTCGAAAGTCCTGAAAACGTTTCGGGCCCGAAAAAGCCACTTGTGAAACTGCCAACAGCTTGTTTTGGAAAGCCGATCTTTTAACATGTTTTCAAGCCAACTAAAAGAAACATATCTGTGAAGTTTGGCGAGTTAAATCCTCTCCGTTCTTGAGATACAGAGGGAAATGTGACACCCCAAAATGGCCCGTAAAGTTTCGGGACTTTCGAGAAACAGGTTTCTGGCTTCTGGCTTCCAGGTTCCTGATTTCGGATTCCGCATTCCGGAATTTCTGCTTTTATTGATGCCCGCATTTTGATCGCTCAGTCATTGATTTTCTTCAGCAGTACCATGGACGACAAAGAAAATACCTCCAGGCTAACGGATTCTTTAGCACATGGAATCGGAAATGGAGACACTTCGAAACCGAAGAACACAAATGGAGTTTTTAAGGAGCATTTGACTTCAGCCGGCTTAACCGTTCCTCCAAGTGGGTTTTGTGGCCGCTTTTTAACTCACGGACTGATTGTTCTGTTGATATGGGCTGTGTTGTGGTCAATAATTGGCAACGATGCTTTACCTGGCGGAAATATATTTGGTATATACATTGTTGTAGTTTCTGCTAGTCTTTTCGGTTTTATAGTGGGTAAAATCCCATATCTTCGTCTTCCACAGTTATTGGGTATGCTCTTAGCGGGATTTCTATTGCAGAATGTTCGAGGGATTAATTTGGCTCGTTCCATTGACAAGCGTTGGTCTTCAACTCTACGGAGCATGGCTTTGGTGATAATTCTTATTCGTTCGGGTCTTGGATTAAATACTTCTGCGCTAAGAAAACTGAAGTTTACTCTTGCTCGATTAGCGTTTCTTCCTTGCATATTTGAAGCTGTTTCTGCCGCGGTTCTTGTGCATTTCCTGTTAGACATGAAGTGGCTTTGGGCCTTCCAGCTCGGCAGGTACAAAACGCAGGTCACAGGGCACAGGGCACAGGTCACAGGTCACATGGCACAGGTCACACGTCATTGTTTTACTTTTAAAGAAAGTATCCTAAACATTCATAAAAGCTAACCTTAGGCCTAAAAACTTTTCTTTAGGCCCAATTAGGCCTAAAACTAGCTTTTATGAATGTTTAGGACACTTTTCTTTAGGCCTAATTAGGCCTAATTCGGCCTAAAAAGACCTAATTAGGCCTAATTAAGCCTAAGGTTAGCTTTTATAAATGTTTAGGATACTTTCTGTACAGGTTAAATAATGACCTGTGACCTGTGACCTGTGACCTGTAACCTGTGACCTGTGCCCTGTGACCTGTGTTTTGTACCTGCCGCTTCCAGCTTGGGTAAGTTTGATATTTCTGCATTGTGCAGTGTACATAGATATTCACTATCATGCAATTCTGCGTAACCGAGTCTCTGTAGATCATAGGCAGAAACTTACGAATGAAACGTATACAGTAAAAACGATTTCATTTTAAAGCTGGCTTAATATATTAAAGTCATCTGACGTATTGGCATAATAGAATCCACAAGCTTTCCATGGTCTTCCATTAGGGAGTCATGAGATATACCATGTGGCGGCATCTGCCTGCGCATGATGACTCTCTTGATCTCTGACGTCCAAATGGAGAGCTAGGCCAATTGTAGCCTATAGGTGGTTTGCAACCAATCTCTAGTGAGTCACGGATAACAATGTACATGTACAAATTGCGGTGGATGAACAAAAGGAGCTAATGTTTTGTTTTCTTCCATCAATATGGCAGCGATGACGTAAAATGAAAACCACCTGTGACCATTGCCTCAAATAATATTGGACTCATCGCTCACCTGTCATCTGTTTGAGAGGATTACCCTGCCCAGTTAGGTTTTACACCCGCAATGAGCTGGACCATCATATTTGAATTAGCTCATTGCAGTTTAGGCTGCAAATAATTTATTGTAACCATGATAGACAGGGTTTTTCCTAGTTCTTTGTTTGCAAATAGCAAAGATAGTGCAAATTTGTTTTTCAACAGAGATCTATAAAACTTTATGGTTTTTCTGGATTGAAATGATTTTGGGTTGCCATTAGCCTCCATGAGTCTGTCCTGCAGCTCACTAGCACCAGAACTAGAAATCACCAGTTCATACTGGTTTCACTCCTGTTCTGGAGCACCCAGACTTTTTTTAGAGTACAATTGTCCAATGTCAAATGTTATAGATAAAATAAATCTCATCATGAACTAGGAAAAATATTGAACTGCAACGTATGTATACTGTACATATGTACTGTACCCATCCGCCTCCTGTACCCATCCCCCCCCCCCCCCCCCCTCCCATTCCTCTAATTATGCGTAAAATCGTCTGGCAAACAAAAAAAGTGAAATCTATAAAGTTTCACTCTTAGGAGCCCTTGAGTTAAAGACGTTCTTTAAAACCTAAAATTAAAAATTCGTTGTGACAATTTAACCCTTTGACATCCAAACCGGCCTAAACCGGCCAAACTTCGTATTTTACTTTGTCTAACGCCAGACGATTTTACTCGTCAGTGGAGAACCCCTGGGAGTCAATGGGTTAACAATAGTCGGTTTAACTCTACTCCAACCAGGCACCAAGTTAATAATTAATATTGAAACCCTTGCGTGGAGTGACTGAGATTTTATTCTTGAAATCAGTTTTGTCCAAGCTGCTGTTTCTCTTGCTGTGGTGATACCATGTTTGCTTGAATTGCAAGATCAACATTATGGAGTAAACAAAGGGATTCCTACTCTGGTCATGGCCGCGGCATCTTTTGATAACGTTTTTTGTATAAGTGCATTTGGAGTTTGCCTTGGAATAGCATTTGATTCAGGTCAGTGTAACCTGCAGTTCAAATTATGTTTGCCAGCCTGATAAAATTACATGGAAGGTGTATGACAACTGCAAACTGTAGATTGCCTACAAATATCATTGAATTCAACAGCATTTAAGTCTAATTAGCACTCATTTCAAATAGCGCTGTTAAACACTTATTTACACTTATAAATGTGAGTCAGGGTTAGGTTAGGGTTAGTCAGCGGTTTGCGATCTGCAGTCTGCAATTGTTGATGCCGATAAAGTTGTTATAATCTAGAGGTCTCTTTATATAATTATACAAACTGCATCTTTAACAAGAGGTGTAGTGTGTGGACAATCTCACAAGGTACTGTGCATTGTAAGAATGAATGCTTGAACATGCCGCAGACACTTGATGGGATGCTATTTCAAAACATGAATCATCAATGACATGATAAATTATTGCTTTTTCTCTCTTCTTTTAGGTAATTTGATATTCAGCATATTTCGAGGACCAATCGAGTTGTTACTTGGTATCACTGTTGGATGTCTTGTTGGTGTCCTGTGTTGGTTCGTTCCCAACAAGAATGAAAATGTACATACAAGAATCTCTTTTCCATTGTGATTGTCTTGTAGAAAAGTAGTTTTTTACATCATCTTCAGTGATACATCTACAATTCAAGGTCTATGATAACTGCAGACTGCTGAGACTGCAGATTCCAGACTGTAGACCAAGGCTGTGCTCTAACGGCGCCCAGTCGCCTGAGGTGACTAACATTTGGTTTCGAGCGAGCGATAAAAATTTCCCGGTCGCCCGACTGGGCACTCTGGTTTATTGTATTTCCAGCAGATAAAGCGGCTAAACAATTTAATATGCTGGTAGTTACAGTTCACGAAACGTCTCAGAAAATGTTTATTCTTCGTGCGAAACAGTCGGTTCAAAGGCCGTTCCACATAATTTCACATGTAACATAAACCGTGACTTTGCACGTGACGACCGGCGGCCGCACGAATTTCGATTCTTTCTCAAAAAAATAGCATTAAATTTGGAACGTGGAGTTTGGCATCTCTTGGTTATAGTTTTAAAAAGAGTTGTTACTTCTGCTCTGACAGCGGTAAAGCACGGCCGGCGAAGCGGTGCAATTTACTTTTGTATGAACCCGGGAATCGCAGTATATGCAAATTTAATATTTTTACGATTTTTTGCGGCTGCTTGGCTAAAATACATTTAGGTTATGGTTGTCTTTCCCCAGTATATGATATAACGAAATAAGAATAAAGGAAAGATATTATGTTATTTTTTGTTGTTTTAGAAACAGAGCAATCCCGCGTTGTCTTTAGTTTGTGACAAACCATTGCATGCCCTAAACAAATAACGCTGTAACTGGCGCTTTGACCGAATCCACAAAAAGCTCATTCCACTATTAAAACATTTTACTGATAATAAGAAAAAAATGCTTTAGTTCTGTCCTGTAGCAATGATTTTCGTCCAAATCAAGATGACTTGCTCAAAAAAAAAAAAATTGATACCTTTTGGGTCGCGGTGGTTTTTGTTTCACGGCAGTTTTCACAAAAGCTCCACGAGAATCAAGCGGCATTGATTCACGTCTTGAAAATTCATTTTTAACCCAACTAACCAGTAAAAACGTTTACCTGTATTAGACCCAAACGTTTTTACATAAAACTGCCGCAATCTTTACTTTTTCACTTTTAAACCTGAAAACATTGGTGGCATTGCCAAGTATGGCGTGAAAAATTTGACGGGTTGCGGGGTTTTCTTGCACTAGCGAGTTTGACGATCACCAGAGTAGTAACAGCAATGTTTTTTTTTTTGAGAGAAAGATGGATGAAGATCTTCCTGCGTTGCTGATTTCAGATAATTAAATAAATAAATAATTAATTAATTCAGGCGACCAACTTGGAGGGCTGGGCACCCCAGCTGCAAAGGGCTCCCAGAAATTTTCCGTAGAGCACAGCCTTGTAGACTGCCTAAAACTTGTGCTGATAAACAGTATTTATAAGTCTAAGCACCCATTTTAGAATGGTTAGCTTTCAATAACTGTGATTTAGGGTTAGTCTGCTGAGCCTGAGGTCTGCAGGCTGCAAGTGTCAGACACCATTCAATTCATTGGTTTGTAATTTTCGGCCTTAATGGTTTATATTTGTATACTGTATGTCGATCAGAGTGACTACTAACTTAAAGGAGAAAAATAACAGGACAAAATTACATTGAGATCCTTGTTTAGGAAAGTGTTATTAAGGGATGAGAGATTTAGGGTACACTTTATCGGGACTTTGTTTTTACAGAAGTTTGTTAAATTAACGTTCCACTGTTGTTGTTGCAATTTGTACATGTACAATGAGAGGTTCCTCAAAGTATAAATGGCTGCAAATTGCTGTTGATAGCAAATACAGTTTGTAGTAGTTACATGACATTGTACTTAAGGTACATGTACCATTTGCACTTTTAGTAATTAATAATTATTATAATATTATTTTACTAAAATGTAACTAAGAGTGTGACTATTTTTTTGACGGTCCCAGCTTCTGATCAGTAGTTTGCTGGCAGTTGTTGCACGTTGATTTCTTTGGCAAGGCTTTACAGATAATTATCACTGTTTTGAATGAGCTTATTTTAAAAAGTAATGTTTAAATCTCGATCTGGTGGTCTAAAAAACAATAATACTAGTATTACGTGTACATGTAGTTTCTTTTAACATTCTTAGATTTTGCTGGTATAATATGGACACGTTTTTTTTCCTCTCTCTACAGGTTAATCTTCCTCACAACAGACTTGTGATACTGCTGTGTTTTTCACTTCTTTCTGTTTTTGGTAGTAATGTAGCAAAATTCTCTGGTGCAGGAGCTCTGGGTGTGCTAACCATGTCAACAGTTGCAGCCTATGGATGGACTCCCATAGGAAAGGTTTGCAGTAAAACCAAGTATGCTGTTATTAGAAGCTAGTGTGAAAGAGTGCCTTATTTTTTGTGCCATTCTACATGTGCATGAACTTTTCTTTCTCTTTTCAAAGTCTTTGATCTTCAGGGGCTACACTGTGACGTACATGTAGTTGGTCAAAGGCCGATTAACTTTAAATATCCGCTTTTAAGTAGTACATAACAAGGTTTGAATCTTGCATGTTGAAAGAGTATTAACAACACAATTTTATGCTGAAGGAAAACAAAAGCTTATATGAAAGGCATAATTAAAGGCTAAAAATCCCAAGGAAGCTTGCTTTAAAAGTAAATAGACAGTAATTAATTTAAATTTCCAGTAATCCAGGATTGGCCTAATTGTGGTATGCACAACTGGAACCACATTCCAACTAGCAAATGAATATTAACCCATTGACTCCTGCGGGTTCCCCATTGACAAGTAAAAGCGTCTGGCGTTAGACATAGTAAAATACTAAGTATGTCTGGTTTAGGCCAGTTCAGGGGTAAAAGGGTTATAAATGAACTACATGTTAACAAGTTGCAACAATATTATTTTAGAGAAAGCAATTTGCGTAAAGGGCCTATACAGTTTTATAGTCTAATTAATAGAGAATTAAACGAATTAAGACCACATTCATGTACATTGGTGTATGCCCTATCCAAACGAAAATTAAACTGATTCCATGTGTTCACCAAAGTTTAAAGTCTGTACTAATAAGGAATTGGTGTGACCACCCGGGAATATTGTCCTTACCACTTAGTGACTATCTCATGGTATTTGATGCAGACCTTGTGTCGATCAACTGCACCTATCATCTCTGCAATCACATGTAGGCCGAGTTTCAATCAATCCATTAACCTGATTTAGGGTACTCCTGATTGCCCAAATGTTGTCTACAGTTCACTTTCATCACAACTGGAAAAAGCTATTAGTATTGGTACATATTTTCACACACAGCGTTTGTCCTATTGTGCCTTGTATTTCCTTTACCTTTTTTCCTTCAATTATATACGATAATATTTAATGTGTTTCTTGATATTGACGAAATACATGTAGTACATGTACATGCAGCTATTTAAATTTACCATCATTTCAAATCTTATTTTATAATGAAAAATGCAAGTCCTTAGACTTAATTAATGGAACACTTTGTGTTGGTAATCAAAATTGGGCTTGCATCTAATTCCCTGCATTTTCTGGACATAGTGTAAATTTTAAGTGTAACAGTCACATGTTGAAGCTACTTAACAAATTATTATTCCACGAGCGTGTTGGATATGAGATGGTAAATAGCCAACGAGGCGCATAGTGCCAAGTTAGCTATAACCAGTCTCATATCCAACAAGCGCAAATAGAATAATTGTTTTATTAAAATTAACTCTTTAAACTCCAAAAGTTTGGAAGTACGAAATACGAGCAAAAAAGGGAGAAAATCCAGCAAAATTGAAAAAGCTTGATGAAGATGCAATGTTGTGTAATATCTAGCGGTCAGACAGACTCAGGCTCATCACAAAAACATTGCTTACCTTTTCACGTACTTCTAAGCTTCGAAATTGATCCAAACTTTCCACAAAAACGTTTTTCTTTTGCTTTATACCAAGAGAAATTTTGCTTTCTGGCATAAAAAAGTTAGTTTAGCAACGCTAAGCACAATCATTTACCATATAAGGTCAAACTAAGGTATATGAACCAATCAGAGCACGCGAATTGCATTATCCGAGGTTGAGAATTTAATAACTACATTTACAGTGTATCTCAATTAGCAGGAATTGGAAAAGGTGACGTGGTCATTAGTTGAAAATGTACTTGTAAGAAGCCAATTGAATGGTAACTTTTTATTGCCTGGGGTTAAGTGGGAGTCTTCCTGCGGCTTGCACTTACATGTAGGGGTTGTTAAAGCACTGACATTGAATGTGGAATTAAAGTGCTTATAGCTGTTTCTTTTTTTCAAAAAAAAATTTTTTTTTTTCATTGTGCATTAAGGACCAAGTTTTGCTGAGGTTTACTACAGTTGACTTTTCAGGCAATCTGTAATACTTTGTTTTTCTAGTTGTCTGCATTGTTTATTGGATACAAGGAACATTCCATTTTAGTATAATTACATAGATGATTATTGAAAATTCTCTGTGCTGATTGGCTGCACTTGTGGTGATTATTACGCGATAATCTTCAAAATGGCCGCAAGTCATTTTGAGGAATAGACAGACGAAAAACTTAATATTATTGTTAAATAAAAAAATGCATATTTTTCAAAGTTAATTATCATCTAAAGTGCCTTAGTTTTGATTCACCGATATTCACGTTGCCTTCGCCTAATAATAATAATTGTGAAAATTTGTTGACCCCTTCACTCCAAGAGGTTCCCCATTTGCCAGAGTGTGAATCCATTCTCAGTTTTCAGATGATGTGATGGCTGCCATGTTTGTGCCCCTCAACAAACACCCGGCAGCCATGTTGGTGTCCAACAGAAATCCTGCTGGTCAACTCAAATGCAAATGCTTCCTTCTGTTTTGTGGCCAATCACTTGAGTGAAAAAATGCAGAGTATTCCTATTAGCATTAGTTTATTATCTGGACAAGAACTATTCAAATTATTCTGTAAATATGTTGAAAGCATAAAATGTAAATTGTTTTAAGGGATATCTATTAATTGTCTTTGTCGGTCAGGCTCCAGTTGCTATGGTGATGTCCCTTGTTTGGCAGTTGTTTGAACCTTTGCTGTTTGGTCTTGTTGGGGCTGAAGTCAGTGTAGCTTACATGAACACAAAGGTTGTTGGTGAGTCTCATTCTGAAAATACTCGACATTGCTCACTGCAAAACCAAAACCTCTTTATTGTTTAAATTTATTGCTTATGTAAGTATACAGGTAGGTTTGATAATGCATAAGCAAAAACCAACAATAAAATTAAGCTACACGTATGTTCAGAGATGATTAAAGTGACTCTCAGAAAATTTAAATGAGAGATAATTTATGGAATGTCACACTAGGAACAGGTCACTGGTCACAAGTCAAAGGTCATTGTTTTACCAATACAGAAAGAATCTTAAACATTCATTTAAGTTAACCTTAGGCCTAAACAAGAGTTTTTAGGCCTAATGTTAGCATTGATAAACGGTTAGGGTTGTTTCTGTGTTGGCAAAAAAATGACTTGTGGCTTGTGACCTGTGTTTTGTATTGGGACAGAACCCTATCCGAGTGAGACAAGGTGACAATAACTGCTTGGAGGTACGTTTGACTGTTTATTGTACAATGTATAATGCTAATAATACTGTCACCTGGTCTCCATGTCCATTCGAATTCTATCTAAGCAAGGCTATTTGCGTGAAATTGCATATATTCAGATATATTATCTATCATTGAAATCCTCCATGAGCTACACTTATTTTTCACAATTACTTTTATCATCTCTCAACTTGATAAGGGCGTCAGGACCCTTCGGCTTGGTATTTGCTAATGTTGTCTGTCTCTTTATTTCTTTATTCTGCAGGAATGGGCATCGCAAATCTTGTCATCAGTCTGATAATTCGACTCGTCACTACCTATCTCGGTTTACTTGGAAATGACCTCAACTTTAAAGAGAGGCTGTTTATTGCCATTTCATGGCTGCCAAAAGCTACAGTGCAGGTAGGGTCTAAACTATATAGATTATAATATATTTTGGCCATTTCCGAGTTCATGTCTGCCTCCTTTTTTTTATGAAAATTAGTTTTTATTCATAAGTAAGGTAGAACTAATTACCATCAGAAAAACTTTGCACTTAGACTCGCTTTGAAGAGGAGGCAGACATGAACTCGGAAATGGTCTATTGGGTGCGAAATAAATAATCAGTACAATAGAACTCGAGATTGTTTGCACGCAGTCGTCGCTGCTATGAACTTTCAATTACACTGTACTTCGTCTGCGCCCAAAATAGGGAGCTCAAGCACGCGACGTTTATGAAACGCGGTCGGCGACCGAAAGTGAGCTGTATTCCCTGTTAACTTGTCTTCACAGAACAACATTTATATTTCTAAGGGACCGTTCATTTTTTATAAGGGAGAGGGGCTGGTGGGATTTGGGAAGCACCATTAAAAAATCGGATGGCCCCACCCTCCCCCCCCTCCTCAGCTTACCAGTTTTTTTCACATGCCTCCCCCCCCCCCCCTTCCTTGTAGCGGTAATTTTTTCGGATGGACTCCCCCATCCAAAAAAATTACCCCCCTCTCAAGATTTTAACTTTTTTATATTCTCTGTTATTCCCCTACTTCACGTTATTGTGCTCACTATGAAGACAATATTTACAATCCCTATACTACAGATCACTTGAGTCATCTCCCCCAGAGTCAATGGCATCACTGTCATACTCATCATTGTCACTTTCATCGGTTTCACTGCTGTCAGCGCTTGCCCTGTTATCATCTTGTCTCAATGTGCTGGCATTTCTCAGTGTTGCTTGGCCAGCTCTGAGAGGGCTCCTCTGCTGCAAGCATAAATGTCTTACAATTGCCTTTACTTTCTCATTCTTACTGCTCTTCAAATGCTGCTTCAGCCTGTGGTGGTTTAAGTACTTGTTTAGTTCTGGAACAGGTAGCTTTTTAAGCTTCGTTACATCTTCGCACAGCACAGTCCAAGGATAATCCTCATGTGATTTATCTTTTGCCTCCCTACTTTCCTTTGCCTTTTCTTCTGCTTTCTTTTTCCTTTTAAATTCCAGCACGACAAGATGCTGAAGATAATCCACCACAAACTTTGATTTGATAATAAACTTATCTGCAAATGAAGCAACGCTCTCTGGGTCAGATAAAACCATCCTGCCACTTCAATGGTCTAATTCTCTTGCCCAGTGATCTTCCCCAATGCATTGTGTACCCCCCTAGGCTGGCCGTCCGGGAAGAGTGTATTAAAGTTGAGGATGTTGCCACATCGTTATTTAGACGAGATGGGCCATACATCGCACAGCTCTTGGAAGGGAATTAGTTCACCAATGCTGCAAGAAGCAGAATCACCACCAACCTTAAGCAGCAAGTCAGAGACTATATTTATACCTTAATGTACCCTGAAGAGTACACTCTGACTGAAATTAAAGCATTGCTGAAAAGTGACTTCTGTAGCAGCACAAGCAGCGAAGTAGAGCTCTACGACAGTGAAGATGAAGATGAGTGCCAGTAAGAGTTGCATTAGAAAATAACAGTGTTTAAAGTTCTCTTTAGTGGCTACAAATAGTTGTTGTCGTCAAAGTTATTTGAAAGCAGAAGGAAAGTTTGTAATAAATTTGTATCCTGCCTTCTACGTTTGTTCTATAGCATTTTTTAAATATTAAAATATTATGCCATTTCAAAGTTTTACTAAAATATTTCACGTGTCCCCCCTTTTTGCCTTATTTTTTTTGGCATGCCCCCCTCGAAAGCAGTTTTTTTTCGCATGCCCTCCCCCCTAAATCCCACTAGCCCCCTTCCCTCCCTCCCCCCCCCCCCCCCCCCCCCCACCTCATAAAAATGAACGGTCCCAAAGCATGATTTTTCCCATTAGAGATGAGCGGTTCTCTGCAAAACACCTGAGGTGTTGGCGACAACGTGAGCATGCAACAAAAAATCTTTCTTTGAGGCTCTATTTTCAATCTGAAACCCGTCGAACCCGGCAATTTCGTTTTAGGATACTTCGCCCAAATTGTAGGACGTGAACGAGATGGAATAATCGCGAAAGACTCTTATGATAATGCAAAGTTATGTTTTAAAATTGTAAAGTGACGTTTTCTTCGTCGTCGCCGTCGTAGATCTTAAGGTCTCTAACAAGCAACGACGACAGCGACGGCAACGAGAACATCCTCTCACAATATAAATTCTTGTTTCTAGCCTGAAATCATACCCTTGCTCCTTACGTGTCATTTCGGCCAAGGAGAGACTTTTCGCCCCTTCTCTAAAGAAAAAACGCCCGATCGCAGGTCAGATTATCTGAACGTTTTTAATATGATGAAATGTGTGATAGTTCCTCATGAATGACACTGGTCGCAAGGGCGCTTAATTTAGGGGAGAAAATGAAAATTTATATTCATGTTTTGACGTCCTTTCATAAAACCTCAAATTTGGCTATTTCACGTTGTTGTTTTGCAGACGACGGGAAAGAAATGGACAAAAGTGAAAAACGCACGTGCAGGGCGTGCTATTGTTTTTGCCCACTCAATATGCAATTTGTGACGTTCTCGTTGTAGTCGCCGTTGTCGCTGCTTAAGTGACATTTTCCACAATTGATAAAAATAGATCGTAACGCCTTATTACATAGCATTATGCGATTGAAATGCGGACAAACATCGCAAAAATGCGTTTGTCATTGTCCGCATATTAATCTAGGATAAAACTCTATGGAAAGTTTCAAAAAAAATTCTCTGGGGCAGATTCATAGCCACCTTGACAACTGGAAAATTGTAAGGTGGCTCTGATTACGCTCCAGAGAATTTTTAAACTTTGCAGAGCGTTTCATCTTAGCCTGCTAATCACTTTTCAGCAATAAAAGATGGGGGTCACCAAAGTTGATTTTTGAGATACTGTACAAGCGTTTAAACAGAAAATATAGGGCGTTTTTAGATGGTTCTTTTGTTGCCATGGTTTTTTATTACGTCACACCAATTTGTGCGTCTTATTAAGCAATTATTGTTGTTTCATATGGTACCATAAGTGAAAAGGTGTTGTAGAGTTAATCTTTCTAATAGCACATTCCCTCCAAATTATTGAAACCAGTTTGAGCCACCTTAAAGATAGGACTTAACATTGACTGATTGTGTTACCTCTAACGGTAAAAAAAGGCTCTAGATTTTTTTGGGCGGTGTATCAGCTCTCGTAAGTTACATATTTTTTGAAATTGTAGCAACTTCTATTGGTCTGATTTCTAAGTCATCGTTTCTACTCCTTGGTCTCCTATTTTCGATTTCTTTATAGCAAGCCAATCAAATTTTACGTGACGAAATCTGCTACATGACCTGATATTTCAGCCAATCACTTTGCATTCAAATGCAATAAAAGAAAAAACACCTTGCACTGCTCTCCTTGTGATTCACATATAAATGCTCGTGACCTTTTCCCATTTATCACCATAATTTTTAATTTGTCTCTTAACTTAATTGATTCAGGCTGCCATTGGTTCTGTTTCCTTGGACATAGCACGACAGAAAGGATTTACTGGACAGATTGAAGAAGAGTATGGAATACAGGTTGAATATGTATATTAAGTGTAATCAGAAACACATGAAGCGTGTAATTTGCAACTCTTTTCCTTGGAACAAAGCTAGGGATTCTAAGACACCAATTTTGTGCCCAAATATGGACAAAAATAAGATCGAAGCTGCACGCGGTAAAATGCCTTTACATCCAAATAAGGAAATGTTTAAACGCAAAAAAAACTAGCTCTGAACCAGAGTTAAACGCTTCAAGGTCATGAGCTTCTGGTATAATTACATAGGTGATTATTGAAAATTCTCAGCGTTGATTGGTTACATTTGAGGTGATTATTACGCGATAGTCACCTACAGTGTAAGCGGTTTTTTCAAAATGGCCGCAAGCCGTTTTGTTGAGGTGACGAATAAATGAATTGCTTTAAAGAAAATGGATATTTTTCAAATAATCAAATGATCACCTACGTAATTACACCCATATTCAATTACTCACCTTAGCCTCGGTGAATATCGGTGAATAATTGTTAAATATATGTAAGTTCGCCGTTATTCCATCTTGTTCACGTTAGCGCGTCGATCTTGCGTCATCAAGTTTTGATATGACTTCTAGTTTGAAACGTTTTGCTTCTGACAACAACAAAACGAGCTTTTGGTGCCCTTTAGGATTGTTTTTTTTTCTTTTAATTTAATCGGCGAATACCTCCTTCCTTTTTACCAGTTGGCCTTACCCCTCGGGGTGGGGGTGTACCCGCGTTGTCATCGTCTTTTTTGAAGAGTTCATTATCACTAGCCCAGGTAGTTAACGTAACTTTACTTGCCTATTAAACTGATTTGTTTTATTTCATATGTTATGACAGATTTTGACGATTGCTGTCCTTGTTATTCTCATAACATCGCCTATTGGAGCAATCGGAATTGTTGTAGCTGGACCAAGAATGTTACATCGAAGCCCTCGAGAGGAATTCGACAGCGCTCTTCATGAATCTCCTGGGGTTAAAGTTGAAAGGAAAGAAAACAGAGTTCTCGAAAGTAGCGTCTGAAAAAATGCAATGCCTTTCAAATGTCTTTATGAAGTGTCATCTTTTTTTTGGCTTCGTGCTCCTTGTCAATTAATGTCAATACACCTAGAAAGACACAAATCTGTGTGGGTGATGTTCAGATATTTTAAATGTACATTTAATATGACTCTTCATGAACAAATATGTAATTAAAGGAAGAGAAGAAATTGAGCCAATAAACGCATGATAGAGAAATATACAAAGCCAAATTCACAGAAAAACCACTTCAAGGTTCCGTTTATCAGCATCCAACCATTTTTTTGACTCAGTGATGCACAACAAACTGACTTGTCATCTGTCTGGAAAATGAAGGACACATAAAGCCGCAAAAATCCCGTTTGCGATTCAAGGAATCTAGACTTTTTTATTAACTTGCCGTTCGGCCCCGCAATTTGTTAGTAAGATGTAGGTACTATGACAGGCCCCTCCTGGGACATCATTCATCCTACCACCGCCGAATTATATAGGAAGATACCTATCCAAGAAAAACAAGGCCCTTGCAATGAATAGGGCTTAAATCCGCCTTTTTCCATTTTTGTCTTAGTCATTCCGAATATATGTTATGTGTTCAAGTGAAGCTATCATGATCCTCGAGTTATGAACGCAATTTTAGCAATTGCGTAAAGAAGCCTGCAAAATTCAGGACTTCAACGGGGTTCGAATCCGTGACCTCGCGATACCGGTGCGACGGTCAAACCTTTGAACTGAGCCATGAAGCCACTGACGGTGGGAGCTGGTCATATGTGGATTCATTTGTTCCCGTGATGAATAAATCAATGAACGAAATGATATATGAAATGAACAGTAAGTACATTGAAGTGCGGATTTGAAATCAAGTGAAGCTATAATTATATGATCCTCGCAGTCCTGAAATTTTCAGGTTTCTTTGTTCAATAGACCTTTTTACCGACATGGCGGCCATTTTGATTTCTATTGTTTCAAATAGCTATTATGGGATGCCCAGGGGGCAAATTATGTATTTGCCCCCTGGGCATCCCATAATAGCTATTTGAAACAATAGAAATCAAAATGGCCGCCTTATCGGTGAAAAGGTCTATTGCTAAAATGATGTTCATAAAATGACTGCGAGGAACATAGCTCCACATTATTTCATATCCCCAGTTCAATATATGATTCATTTCTTATATCATTTTGTTCATATGTTATGTATTATGCATGCGCTTCCGGAAATCTCACCTAATTTACTCACACAATTAGGTTGATAATAAATTTTAATAATGTTGTTCTCTTGACGGCGTGGTCATTCACTCTCTGAACACAAATCTCCCCCTTTTCTTATATAAGGGCGTTGGTTACACGGATAAAAGACCTTTTGTTTCGCAGCCCTCGTAGGACTAGCTCGTCACGCTACAAACGATTACATGCGCACAACAAATACCACTAGTGTTACTATGACAACTACGAAATCTCCGACATGCGCATTGGGAAGGGACGAGAAAGGGGCATCAAAAGTACAAACAAAAATTTAAACAGTTTTTACGAATCCCAACTGGATTGCCACTTATCCACGTACAAATCATCGGAAGAATCGAAGGAAAGAGACCCTAAAACAACTCGAGCTTGCAACAGCATCGATTCTCATGATTTTGAATCCGGTGACGTCACTACTTGGCCTGCCGGTATTTCCCTGAGATCTCAAAGCATTCCGGCTACGAATCTGCGATAAGTAGATGGAGTTCAGGATTGAATTGCAATCTTGCTTCCGAAACTGGCCATCCGACGGTAAAGGATGTCAACAGGAAAAGGACTGAGAGATCAATACAGCAAATCACATTTTTACAACTAAGGAAACTGATCTTGGTGACTAAAACATGTTATAGTATATGAATTGATTCAACAAGAAACACGAACAGTTTTGACTTGGAAGCCACGCGGTCAATTCTCGTGCGGTCAATTACATAAATCAAACTCAATCCAAGGAACAACAAGGCTTTAAAGCCGTAAAGAGAAAATCAACTATCATAATGGACTTTCTTCGTGAAGGGAAAGACCTAAATTCTAGAGCTGAAATTACCAACAGGTGTAAGTGGACCGTGCTCCCAATCTCGTTCCCAGAGGCCGCGATCCCGCATGACAAAAGAGACCCCTGGGGACGAGGTTGACCTTGCTCCTAGAATCGTATTCACCTTGTTATGTTAATCAAATGCGGGAAGTCGTGAGTTCGACTCCGGCCGGACCGACCCTCAGGGACTTAAAATAACTGAGGAGAAATTGCTACCTTTGTAATTGCATCTGCAAATGGTTGGACTTTGAAGTCTTCTCGCATAAGGACTATAAACCGTACAGTCCCGTCTCACAACCCTTCAATGTTCATTAAATCTGTGCGACGTTTAAAAAGATCCCAAACACTAGCCGAAAAGACTCGGGCATGATGTTCCCGGTGTTGTGGTCTGGCCTTTCCTTTAGCAATGTGGTCGGCTTGGCGTAATCTTCTGAATGGACTACTGATCGATGAGGCCACATAACAGCAAAACAGAGAGTGGTCAAATTGAAGGAGTCGCAGAATCAATGTCATGCAAATGTTCTTCACGAAAACCACTTAGCAGAGAGATGCACAACGGAATATAGCGATGATATTACCAGCTGGCAGCTGCGTCCATGTACCCCAAGCTCACGGAATATCGTTGTTGCGTTACATAAATTTTATATTGGTTTGTATCGGTAATTTAGCGATCGTTATTTAGGGCATTAAAATAGAAAAAAAAAAAAAAAAAAGCCAGAATTTCTCACAGCAAGGCGATCACACAACAATAAATGGACTCTTTATCGGAAGGCATTCATGCATCACAACAAGAGGCATAGTGTGACGCCAGATGTCACGTATTGTGACAAAATCCAAAATTGAAACTTCCTTATTTCTTAAAAAAAAACAGGGCATGCTATCAAGCTTAAAACAGGCCAGCAGATATATTTTAAAATACCTTTAACCTGATGAAGGAAAGGACTAAAATTTTTGTGACGTCATGTAAAAACCAGGAATTGAATCAGGAAGCATTCATGCATCACACAGTAAGAGGCAGTGTGTGATGTATGTCTCATTGGCTGAAAACTCCGCTACGGTCGTCACACATCAGCTTGACGGACACAACGGACTAAGAAGCGAATTATCGTGAACATTTCTAGATTGCCCATCTAAACGAAGATGTCTGCGAAAGAAAATTGGCAAACAAAGAGGCTCACAGTTCGAGAAAGAACCATGTTTATGCTGAACAACGATCTTTTTAGCGATGTGAAGTTTGTGGTTCGTAAATCTAACAGGGATGACGAAAGTGAAAGTAAGCAAGTTATTCCAGCACACAAGTTTGTGCTCTCGATTAGTAGTCCTGTGTTTGAAGCCATGTTTTACAGTGAGCTAGCGGAAACTAGTCGCTCCATTGAACTGCCTGACTGTGAATACGACAGTCTGTTTGAGTTGTTTCGTTTCATGTACAGCGATGAAGTGAATTTAAGCGGAAGCAATGTTATGGAGGTCTTTTATTTGGCGAAGAAATACATGGTGCCTTCACTGGTTGATAAATGCAGCGAATATGTTCAAAATAATTTACAACCATCAAATGTCCTCAGCATCCTTCCATTGGCTGAAAATTACGACGACAAAGCCTTGGTAGATCGATGTTGGGAAGTGATCGACACGCAGTCGGAAGAAGTCGTGACGTCAGATGGATTTGCGACAATTCAACGCTCCTTCCTTGAGACAATCATCTCAAGAGACACTCTTACCCTGAAAGAGATCGACCTGTTCAAAGCTGTTCACTTGTGGGCGACAAAGCAATGCAAAAAGCAAGGCTTAGAAGCAAATGGTGAGGCAAAAAGAGGGATTCTTGGGGAAGCAGTAGTTAAAAAAATCCGCTTTCCCTTGATGAAAGAACAAGAATTTGCAACCGTTGTCCTTGATAAAAAAATCCTAACTCAAGACGAAGTAATCACCCTCGTAAAGTTCTTTAATTCAGCATTGGGAGCCACCCCAGTGGGATTTCCAGAGACAAAGCGGTCATGTTTATCCCCTGTGTTTCGCACTTGTGATAGATTTAACAACGTAGCAGAATGTCTAATGTTGCGCGTCTACGAAAAAAGCAAAAACAGTCTTATTTTAGCGTGAATAACAACATCAAGTTGCATGGAATGTGTTTATTTGGACGTATGAACAGCGACTATCACGTTAAATTAGTGATCAAGGATCTTCACAGCGATACCACAGTTAAAACCAAGACGGATAGCTTTAGGTCACAGGAAATGGAATACAAAGTTGGTATTTACTTTGGGTTTGAAATTGTTTTTGACACGCCACTTGATGTGAAGAAAAACACTGATTATCAAATCGAAGCAGAAATCTCCGGGCCCTCCTCTGTCAAGGGATTCAACGGCCTTTCTTTGGTTGACGTGTCTGGTGTGCAGTTTACATTTAAGAAAATTACACAGCAGGGCAACGGAACAAGTCCTTCCACTGGTCAATTTCCCCGATTTGTGTTTTCTTTGTAAGATTTTTTTAAATTGCTTGTTCCGCTACATCTGACAGTCATAAAACAGCGTTTTCAAACTATCAATCATTAGCAAAAATGTACACAATTGCCACAAGTCAGGCGCGTAGCGTCCTATACGCATATACGCACGTGTTCTTTGCTTGTATTCACACAACTATTTCGACAAGAAATAAAGAACGCAGTATTTTTCGCTCAATTTACTTAAGTTTCTAGATCATATGTACTTGTGCGTACTTGCAAAAATGACCACGCTAGGCGCCTGCAAGTCAGACTTGTGACACATTGTGACGTGTATAGTAAGTACCATGAATCACATTGTTCATTATATTATTCGACCTGTATGTGAAAACCGACAACTTGCTCTTAAAAAGCCAATGAGAGGGCTAGGTGGGTTAAATAATGCAAGTACTGACACTTAATTTTTAAAAAAGTCGTTCAAAAATGATGAAATTAAGGTGCTAAATGAGACGACCTCACCATTTTTAGGCCAAGTAATGTAGATTTTTCGACACTTAATTCATGACTGAACAAAATAAGCTTTCAAAAGAAATGTGAATTTCTTCAAAGTTATTCTGAATTCTTTCTCTAGCTGCTAGTGGAGGTGATTATATCCTTAATGAATCATAATTAATAAGTTTAACTCATCCGTTTATTTCTCCGAAGTATTCACAGTTATCACCAATTCACTTATAGGTTGTACACAAGTTGGGTATTTGCTTTTTCTAGAACCTACTTATGTTGCCAATCACGTCAGGGGTGGATCCAGAATTTTTCTTAGGAGGGGGTGCACTACTAAGGAATTGCGTAGCTGACTGGTGACGTTTTTTTTTGGCAGAATGGCAGTTGTATTAAAAAACAGTAGGTCATGTCAGGGGAAAGGTGCGCCGCTCCCCCTGCACCCTCCCCCAGATCCGCCCGTGCACGTCTTGTATTACAAGCACAGTTATCCATTTCATCAATTTCCTGTCTTGGTTTGTTAAATGAAAAATTCCAAATTTCGTTATCTTGTAAGATAATGCACCTGCCTAGTTCCCAGCAAAGTTATATCATATCACGTTTGTTAAGCGGTTAATTGTTAATGTTAGAGTATTCCGCTGTAGATACGAATCGTAAGATCAGTGGATGTACTGAGCTTCAAGCAGAGAGAAGTTAAAGGGATAAAATAAAATTCATCCAACTTCAACTTATCAACTTCATCAGTGTTCCAACTATTACTGAACTTCGTTACGGTGCAATAAATTTAGACATTAAGAGCAGAATGCTTTGTCAAAACGCTCTATTATTCTGTTCAGATGTTTTTGCTCTCTAATTGTCAAATTTGTCTCACAGGAAAAAGGTGCTTGAACCATTCTGGTCTTGGTAGACACCATTATTCGAAAACCTAATTTCTCCAATCAGTTTTCCAGGAACATTACCTCGTGTCAGGCTAAAACACCCACCATATCTTTTATCTGCGATGGCTTTAAAGTGCTTTCGTTCACAACACCAAACGGGTAATGACTTGTGTAGCAATCCCCGTTGACTAAGAACCCTGCGTGGGGCGAAATCTGTCCTGATGACGTCGTAGTTTTCTTTAGTCGCTGACTCGGTTCGCTTAAGGTCATGGAAAACTATCATCAACGTAAACAAAACTGCGTATACCCTGGTATCTCCACCACTTCAATAATAAAAGTGGCGGAATAACTTAATGAAACTGAAAAATACGACGCCGAAAATAGAGACAGAAGGTGGAACTCTAAGTTTTCCTTTGGGCATAATCCAGCAATGAAGCCAATAAAGATTCTTCAATGAAGCCAATAAAAGGTTCATGTTCGGAAAACAATGTCCAGGTGGTGATATCCGCTCTTTAGACCAATTAATCTAGACTAACCAAACTGCTGGAAAACATGTTATTAATCAGGGTATCTATTGCAAGTTCCGATATAATCGCTTTTTGAAATAGAACTTGGTTTAGACCGTATTGGAATACTGAATGACAATAAGCTAACCGTCACAAACCTAAAAGATTCTTCAAGTAACTTTAAAATCACAGAAGAGACGGATTACGAATGCAGGAGGACTGGGAGAGTGTTAGAAAAAAACGCGCCGAAGTTTACAAGGTAAGGTAAAGTCTGCATATCAGCTAATTGGCCCATCAGGCCGGAGATTATCCCGGTTTCGGTAGCATGAAGCATCTAGGAGTGTTTCTACTCCCCCCTGGATGGGATGCCAGTCCATTACAAGGTTACCCCCAGCATTAAATTCGCCGGTACCCATTTATACACATGTGTGGAAAGAGGCACCGTGCGAGTAAAGTGTATTGCCCACGAATACAACACAATTAACGTTCCCGGCCAGGGCTGGAACCGGGACCTATAGCTCCGGAGTTGAGTTGTGTTTCTGGGTACTGCTTAATTAAATCATTTCTTCACCTTCTCCTATACAAAAATTCATTGCCTAACTAGTGAATTCCACCGTAAATTTCACGCAAAAACCCGATATCCCATGAATCACGAAGAGATGACTGCAATTTCGGTTCTTCAAGTGAAATTTACTGAGGAATTCACCAGTTGATCAATGAATTTTTCTTGAGTTGCACGAGTTTTAAAAGAAAAAACAAGCAAATCCTCGGCAAGCAAACGGAAAGGAAAGTTATGTCAGAGTAATTGTCAAAAGCCAGCGAATAGCAATCACGCTAAAATTTGAAATCACAGACGTACTAGCTCGTGATGTGCCAGATCGTTCGGAAACTTTGTCAGTACAAGGTCAAAAGAGTTTTATTGATGAACTTTATTCCACTTTATCTATGAGAACGAGATCATTCACATTTTGTTTTTTTCTCAGGCCATCCCTGATGTCCAGAAATGCACCTAATTAGATACACGCCTAATTTTGACATCCGACACGAAGTGTCCCTTAATTTGAGTCAAAGGCTTACTACATCTATTTCCAGCAAGGCAAGGTTATGGTAACGTTATATTTTAGGTTTGATTAAATACAGCAGTTAATCTTTACTTAAACAGCAGCATTTGGGGGACACTTTGTGACATTAATTTCCGAGACAAGAGTGATGTTGAAGTTGGCGAGAAGAGCAAGGGGACACTTCGTGACGCTTATTGAAATCAGCGTGCATCTAATTTGGGGCATTTCTGGACACAGCACTTACTTACTTAGCACTTAGATCTCTCCGCGCCAGGAGGCGCATAAGGCCGCAACCCTCGTCTTCCAACCCACTCTGTCTTCCGCTATGACTTTGACTTCTCTCCAGCTGTTCCACCCTTCACTCTTTCGCTCATTTTCCACAGTTCGTCTCCACGTGGTCTTTGGTCGACCTACTGCCCGTTTCCCTTCTGGTTGCCACCCTAACGCTACCCTGCAGTTGTCGGTTGCATCTTTTCTCAAGACGTGCCCGATCCAGTTCCAGCGCCTCCTGCGGATCTCATCACTGGTCTTATTTATTCCTGTAATATCCCCTATCCTCTCGTTGCTCACTCTCTGTGGCCACCGAATTCCGAGGATTCGTCTGAGGCACACAAACTGGAATGCGTCCATCTTCTTTTCCTCCACCTTTGTCATTTTCCATGCCTCGCATCCGTAGAGTAGTACTAGGCGTACTAGCGTCTTGAACAGCTTGATCTTCTTCTGGACACAGGCCATCCCAATAAAATGCTTAGTTTCCCATCGCCCCGTCTCTTGTGATGGTGGATGGGTGGGTCGGTCGTTTCTTTGTTGGAGGTACTTGTGTCTATTTAGTCTAGAATGACCTTTTTATGGCGTTTTTTGATACCGAATTGGAGAACACCTGTGTCCGCCGTTTTGAAAACTCTTCGTATCCCTCCTACCCTCCTCTAGCTGACATCGACCTTTTGTCGTTGGACGGAAATTCTCTTATTAGAGTTTGTAAAATACCGTCGTATAAAAGGTGAAGTGAACTATGTAATAGTCACGTTTATGCAAAATTCACCCAGCATGACTTCGTGTAGGCATTCGCATTAGTACCACGAGGCGCCTGATTTTCAGCTGGAACCGTACGAATTCCATTGTTCGATACATTTCAAAGGAGAAGTGATCTATGTTATCGTCACATTTATCGCAAGTTCACCTAGATTGATGTTGTTAAGGCATTCACCATTCATGGTGTTATCTAGTCCAGGCGCTTTACAGCCTTAAGACCAGCCAGAGAGCGGTCTGCAATCCTCAATAGGAGGGAGTGTATAATAATATTTATTTGCATGTTACATAGTAAAGACATCCATAAAAGCAGGCCTGGGAACCGATCGCCATGAGGTAAACCTTGATAGCTGAGCATTGGGAGCTTTGGTAACCAAATCAATACTTAATGAGAAAATGTCTGGTAAAGCCTATCAAACAGCTCAGGGTTAAGTTGCCATTTATGACGTAATTGATGCTTTCTAGACAGAGTCTGCATCTACGTTAGCAGAGCCTGCAGTAGCCTGATTTTAGCTTCAGTTAGATCATGTTCGAGGCAAGTGGCTGCAGTGTGGGCACTTTACAGCCTCAAGACCAGCCAGAGAGTGGTCTGCTATCTTCAAAATCAAGCCATTTTGTGGCCGGTCTCAATTTCTATCAATTTGATACTAATTATTCCTGTCAGACTGACGAAGTTAATGGTGATAACAGTCCATCTCTTGTTATATATTGTGAAGGATATTGAGGCTCTCGCTGTTCGAGTGAGTGAAGTGCCCTTATCGATCGTTTTGACTCTCAGGAGACAGAAGTGCGGGACCGTAGCAGCCAGTTGGTTCTTGTCACTTCTCTCAAGGCCGGGTCCTAAAGTCATTGAAAATGGTGGCAGAGATTGCGATAAAATTATGTTTGTAGATGATCCCCCAGGAAAAAATCGAGACAATAACGAAATGCCTCTGCACACTAAAGAATGTCAATTGAAGGTACTGACACCAATATGTGAACATAGTATCTTGCATAAAATGCCCGGTAAAGCTTATGGCGTTAAGTTTTTGATCCACACGAGCTACATTGTTAGCCATTTATAGCCAACCGGAAGTTACGGATTCGTTGCTTTAAACTCTAGCCCCTACGGAACTTTAAACTTCATGCTTAGATGGTCTGGCTTTGGCTATGACTGCTAACTATGAGTTGAATCATAGGTGTAGGGATGCCATGAAACTTCATTTTACTGTGAATTTCCCTGGGGTTCATACAGATCTTCTAATCGTGTTGATTATACATTAGCGCGCAGGCGCTAAAGAATTTGTCACTTGAATAAAGTTCATTATTAATAAGGAGGAGGTTTGCAAAATATCTATCCTCAAGTCAGACCAAGATTTAACCCTTATTCTGCTTGAGGCAAATTTCCGGAAAGGTAGCGGTAGGTGCTTCCGAAATCGTGGTACCCAGTGTGGTTGTGTTACTTCCCCACTTGTTCAGCCTTTCTGTAATGTGGTCTAGCCAGACAGGCCAAGGTCCTTTCCCGAGGCAAACAATAATTTTGGTATGTATGTCCAGATGAGGAAGTTATCGGTTTGTTAAGCAACCAGCCACCCTTAAAGGTGGGACAGACTGAAAATTGCTTTTTCTGAGTAGCTGAAGGTCACCTCAAATCCAGAAATCTTAGACTATGTAGAACGTTGTCACATAAACTTTAGAGATGATCCTTCTGAGGATAGTTTTTCTCGGTCGAAGCATTTTTAATGTTCATCAGTAGTTTGGTAGGTCTAAGGACGCTTTTCAATCTAGAGGAACTTGGTGTGGTCCGCGATCACTGCATCGTATCAAGAAATGACCTGTCGCTCCTGATCAAATTCCATATCACACCTATGCACAATACCCTATTGTTTGGAGCCACGGCAACGGAATTTTGTCGGAAGTTGACGAAGTCGATTCCTTGCCATCCGAAGAATATCGGCGAGTGAGGGAAGCTGTTTCAGGGGAGAGGGGAGGGCAAAATTGCGTGTTAGCGTGATCTAGTGGAGACGGGTAAGAGAACAGGGAAGGGCTTTTGCATCTTTTCGAGCATGTGTAGTGAAACGAAAAGTGAAATTACTTGCCCGTACATGTGAATCTCACACTATGTAAGGAGCCTGGACTTTATTTAGCTGACTTGTAACGGAATTCTGCTGAATTCTCAGATTGTAAGTCTTTTCCCGAAGACGCCTTATTTTAGCCTTGTAAACCTTGATTAGAGAAGGCTGAAGCTGTGTTATTGC